>NW_008775872.1:0-312 GCF_000715545.1 Opisthorchis viverrini
ACTTCACGCTTTGCAGACGTGAAGCGCATCTCAAACCATGAGGCAAGATTATTTAGCTTATTTAATAGGTTGCATCACAACAATACCAGATCCAAGGAGAACTATTGTGTGTGTACTTGATATCTGTGTGCGGATGCTCCGGGAGCAGTCCGACTCCACAGGCACTATGGTGCCATCATCTACAGATCCTGGTAGTGAGTATTCCATATTCATATAAATGAAGAAATTGAAGAGAAAAGGTGAGAGGAAAGCTCAGCCTGATACCGCCTGATGTAGTGAACTAAGGCGAGAGCTTCCTGTAGACCTTTACAC
>NW_008775873.1:0-312 GCF_000715545.1 Opisthorchis viverrini
GCAAAGGTCCGGTTTGAACCGCGGACCTTCCGGTCGGTAAACCCGCTCTCTAACCACTGAGCCATCTCTCCCCTGGTCGTCTGAATCCCCAGTCTCGTTCGCTGGTGGTTTTCACACATAAAAACCATCGTTCTGCAAGATAGTTGACTCAGCTCAGTTCGAATTTTGTCATATCTTATAATTTCGTTTGCCATAGGGGAGATACTTGTCAGAAAGTGAAGTTTTTTTTACCTTTGGGACCAAGTAAGCTTTCCCTTCTTCAAAAATAGCCTTGATATAGGCAAAATGCACTCATTTGCAAATAAATTTGGT
>NW_008775874.1:0-312 GCF_000715545.1 Opisthorchis viverrini
TGAATTATGTGGTAGCCTGTGGGCGGTGCAAAATGATGGAAGGGAGCACGTTATGGGAAATTCTTCCCATGGAACATATTCCTGTCTCAGAAAACGGCGAGTTATTGTCCGGTGACGTTGTGGGCCATTTCCGGTGGCTACCAGCGTGAATCAATTAATCATGATCATGGCAGAACACCTGTCGCGGTTGACTGGGGCGACAGCCTTGCCAAACCAGCGGGAGACGATGATCAATGGATTGGTAGTGCATCTTATCATGGCTAACCATGGGGTACCAAAAATTATCCTAACCGATCAGGGACCTTGCTTCGA
>NW_008775875.1:0-312 GCF_000715545.1 Opisthorchis viverrini
AGCGAACAAACCAACAACTTCTACATTAATATCTTGTTGATCCTAAATGTGGACATTCCTAGAAGAAAATCACCTCAATAGGACTGAGAAATAAAAGACCTTGAATTTATAAATGGTCAGCAGAAATGTGGCATTACCTAATTGGTATGGCCTACTGCTCAGTACTTGGAAACACCGGTTTCTGGGCACATAGGTAGTGATTTTTCGATGAAAACTACCTCAAGATCAGTAGGTATACCTGGCGCACTTTCAACCATCCTGATTATCAAAGCCTGGCCTCAGACACCCCGAACAAAGCATGTTTCTGCTTGA
>NW_008775876.1:0-312 GCF_000715545.1 Opisthorchis viverrini
TCTTTCACATTTCTCCCTCCGTTTGTGTGGTGATCCAGAAGCGATGACCCGTGGAATGTATTACGTAAGAGATGCACTCAGCGCCGGAGCTGAAAACGCTTTGCTGGATTGAATCCCACTGAACAGTCGACTTTGCGCCGTCCAGCTATCCAGCTCAATCAAGGTCAATGCCTCGACATAAAAACAGTGCCTCTATGTAGTGTCGGCGTATGTCCCAACGGACTGCAGTTTTGACGCTGAGAAGGATGCTTTCTGTCGAGACTTATCCCAACTCATTCGTCGTGCAAAAAGCACTGACAGTGTGATCCTTGC
>NW_008775877.1:0-312 GCF_000715545.1 Opisthorchis viverrini
CAAACGAGAGTGGTGACTATGAACGAAATATATTCTATGTTTGCTGACAGTGTGCTGGGCTGTGAAATTGCAAGCCATTGCACATTGCTGTCGGATAATCATAGTGCAAATATCATTTCCAAGCTAACGGGAGTCCATAATCAATAAAACTGTCCAGCAACTGTTGTTTTGACTCAAAACAGTGAAAAGCAGGAATTGAGTAACGTGACTAGACAATTCTTGGCTGGTAGCTGCATCAACCCTTCCGGTACCAGAAGTGCAGCATGAATCCGGAAGTGGTGTGCCCAATGTTTGGCCGGTGAGAATCACAAA
>NW_008775878.1:0-312 GCF_000715545.1 Opisthorchis viverrini
GATTCGCCTTTTGCAATCCGTTGCGTTGTGCACCCGTGATTCACTCATGCCAACCAGTTGCACATGCAACCATCTACCTTCACCTGTTACTTATCAGAAGGAGAAAACCATGCAAAACAAAAGTCGCGTAGGTCAGGTACTGCACGATTCCCTAGGTTGCCCGCTGATTTTGACAACTCAAGTTTAAGTCTCATCTATTATGTGCGAACCGTAACGACCTTCAGCTAACTTCCTTCTGTCATAACAGCATGTGTGCTTCGGCGCGAGCGAACGGGATAGCGCGCCGCGTTGGTTGTGAGTATTGTTTTTTTT
>NW_008775879.1:0-312 GCF_000715545.1 Opisthorchis viverrini
TAAGGTATTTCCCAGGCTTAGATAAACAGCATAATGGTTGACTATTTTCTGTCCTGATAACAAGTGTTTTAAGGGCGAGAGACAAGTTTCCCATGGTTTAGGGGATAGATAGGTTTCCGGTCTACATTTACTTCACTCACGATTGATATAAACGTCCGGCGCACGGCTTGCCCAGCGCGGAGGTTGTTGGCAGTTAGCCGGTTCTTTCGGAAATACGCAACCAATGCAAATCGGAACTGAATTCGCGCAATCTTAACCGAGCTGCTATGTTGCGTTCACATCATTTCTAACGGGAAAATATTCGTATGAAAG
>NW_008775880.1:0-312 GCF_000715545.1 Opisthorchis viverrini
AACAGCTGTCATTGTACTAGAATCCCTCAACGGCTCTTCATGCTCAATCAGAATTGTACTATTTTTACTCGAATTTAGCCAGGTGACCAAAAAAAACTCGTTCCTGATAATCAGGAAGATGAGGGCCAACAACTACTATGCGTTGCGCTACCGATGATCAAGAGTAAAAATATGCAGTGCGAGGGACGAAACAGAAACTCACTTCGTATGCTCACAAGAGTAGTTCGAAACATATCGATGGGACTAGGATTTCGCCGATGCAAAGAACGCATTACGGTTCTCCAAACAGGAGACATTTTGTGGTGTCACCGG
>NW_008775881.1:0-312 GCF_000715545.1 Opisthorchis viverrini
GGGACACATTCTTCAGTGGAACGCCCCGCTTCACAAATAAAAAACTCTCTAAATATCGCCTTACGGACTTGCCGACACCGACTCACACGAGCAAGGGTTTTGAGACAACTGTTGTCAAACACCTAAAAACGCCTTGGTGCGCTTCTCAAACAGACCAGGCCTTACAAAACAGAACAGCCCGCACTGCAGCTAGATGCACACGTTACTTGGCACCCATGGATACACCGTCTTGATGCCATAGGTGTTTTAAATAGGCAAACGCAACCCAAGCATTTCAAGTTCGTGCATTGATCTCATATGTCACATTATAAT
>NW_008775882.1:0-312 GCF_000715545.1 Opisthorchis viverrini
TTGTTGCACATAGAATAAGTATACACTAGACTGGGTTCATTCAACGGAGCATAATGGTTTTCACTTAAGGGCAAATTAAAATCAAATCCCGTTTTTGTGGTTTTAAAAAGATGTTTTTGAGACTTGTTTGCTGCGCACGGGTCTAGAATAATTTGAAATTTTGCATTTGCCACTCACCTTTCTTTAATCTTTCGTATTCTGGTGAACCAAAATTATTTGAACGCAAGTTATTTGTAAACGAGGAACTCTCTTTTCATCCACTTGTCCCGAAATATCAAAGAACAAATGAAGCAATTATTCATGGCTGTGTTT
>NW_008775883.1:0-312 GCF_000715545.1 Opisthorchis viverrini
CGACTTGTTACGAAGGGCAAGCGGCTCTTAACACCTGTGAATTAAACCCATTAGCATGAGGTTACACTTGAGCCGAAATATGTTCAAACGAACCGAGTTGCCAGTCCGTATGTTAAACCGCCCACCGCTGTAGATTCACTTCCTAAATATTGGGTGTGCAGGGTTTAATTCTATACACTACTAACGCTGTAAATAATCGAGGGACCTATCAAATGCCAACTTCCTCGAAAATTCCAGTATGTCGGTAGGCAGTTACCAAATATTAGTTTTGTGTTTGTATTATCGTTATTTCCATACGCTCCATGACTGAAG
>NW_008775884.1:0-312 GCF_000715545.1 Opisthorchis viverrini
AGCTAGACAGGGTGTTACAGCTGAACTAGTCGAAAACGCAAAGCATGCGGATGGTGTACATTAGAAGATAGAAACTTCATTGCGTGGACAGGTAGGGGTTGATTTTTACAGGCTAGAACCTCGATGTTCATATTGCTTAACAGTATCCAACCTGTATAATGTCGATCATCCCATATAACTGCCACCCTTCCCTACTACAGTCGCGTGACCGTTTCGGAGGGGCAGCTACACCTTAACTGCAGTAGTTTTGATACATGTCGCCACTGACTTCGTGATTGAGCCATGTCACTAACCATCGATGAGTTGAGTCCC
>NW_008775885.1:0-312 GCF_000715545.1 Opisthorchis viverrini
TGACAGCTAGGCACCGAAAGGGTGCTAGAACTAACTAGACTGATTTCAAAACAATCCGCTCTTCAGAACAGCAGACAACGAGGCCTAATCTGTGCAGTATAGCAATGAATTTTCCGGCTCAACGCCATGGCTGACCTGGAACCTATGTCTCGCAACCGCCACCTGCTGTTCACTGAAGTGCTCGAGGTGACTGATACATGACGGACACCGTGTACTTGTCACCGCAGCATGAGGTAAACGTATGATACGAAATGAGATAGTGGATCGTCAGACTGAATAACTTTCGTCCCCAAAAACCATGCAGCCACACAC
>NW_008775886.1:0-312 GCF_000715545.1 Opisthorchis viverrini
GATTTCAGTCGTGATCACGTTCACATAAGGCTCCGTCGAGTGTTTGGGCGTGTTTTTTCGCAAAGTTAAAGCAAAGAATCATTCCTTCATTACGGATCACTGGAACAGCATTAACAATCTATATGGTTTAAGTGCAGCGCTAGGGTGCATTCACACAAAAGTGTATGCTGCGACACCAGGTAGATCCCTGCGTGGTACAATTAAAACTAATCAAAGCCTTCACTACTCATCCTCCGCGTTCGGCACTACTGAATATAAAATTCAACAGTAGGTATTTTAACGTTTTTAGTGTGTGAATAACCGATGAGTGTA
>NW_008775887.1:0-312 GCF_000715545.1 Opisthorchis viverrini
CTGACCAGATTCAGGCCCTGGAGTTGGTCGTGGCTGCAAGCACTCGTAGTCGGGATCTTTCGAATACACTCCGATGTCTCGTTCACACGATGCCAGTCGACGCATGACCTCGTCTGTTAGTTGTAGTAGGGCTGAACCAAAATCGGTGGCGCATGACTCGTTGTCTGCCCAAACGGCACCGACGGCCAGAAGGATTTCGAATAACCATGATCTCAGCTGGTAGAAACAAAGAGAAAGTGTGAAGACACACTTCAAACATTGTGCGGAATTTCGGTAGTGAGGTCGAATTCAAATTCAAACTATACACATCAA
>NW_008775888.1:0-312 GCF_000715545.1 Opisthorchis viverrini
CTCCATGATGGCGACGGGTAACCCATATTCGAACAAAGTTATCCAAAGTCGGATGACGGTGGAATTCCGCAGCTGATAAAGTGTCATTCTAAAGCTTCCGTAATATGCCAGTGAAAACCGGTTGTGCCTACACCATAAATGGCTCCGTGGAGAACGCACGTAGTTGTATGAAGGTACAAAAACCGAGCATAATGAATAATGAATAATGGGATTGTTTCAACCTCCAAGTGCTGACACGCGCAGAATCCAGCATTAACTGGTATGGCCCGCCAAGTTAAAATTGCGCAGATAGGTAAGCAAAACTATCATGTA
>NW_008775889.1:0-312 GCF_000715545.1 Opisthorchis viverrini
GCAAAAGTGCAGTTCGGTTTTTCTGATAAACAATGGCGAAGGGCTTCCATACATTCACTGGTACATAAAATTGAAACTGGCTATAACGGATATTCCGCATACATGTCGCTTTATGATAACGACACTTAAACTGAAGAATTTATGTGCAGCGCATCGCTGGTAAGTAGATAGACGCTGTTGGGGTGCATGTCAACTATGTTCATGCTACTCACGAAATTGCTGGAAATTCTATGACAGCTCACCAACGGTTTCGTCATTCTTCGTTATCGGTCCCCGTGTTTCTATCTACCCCATATTCTGTTTGAACGAAAA
>NW_008775890.1:0-312 GCF_000715545.1 Opisthorchis viverrini
GTGATTGGTGTCAGTATCACATGTCCAGTAGCTGAGGTAAGCGCGTGTATTACGGAATTAACATGCATACACTTGGGACTGGGTATTCGTGTTGGGCGCGGTTTGCCACGCTCGTGTCGTCCTTGTATACTGGAGTAGGCCACACGAAACGGCTAGTAATTGGAAACAGCTAGACCTGCTAACACACGTGACTAGCGACTGACTGAGGGCAGCACTTCGGCGCACTTTGATGTCGAGATTCTACCGCTGAATGTGTACCGAGAATCGGATGAATGTTTTGGGTCATCCCTTTACTACAGAAAACCCCGATGG
>NW_008775891.1:0-312 GCF_000715545.1 Opisthorchis viverrini
AACCCAAATCGGACTCATTTGGCGAACTACACTAATTTGTACACCAATTCGTTTTTAACTGTTATTGATTGGACGAGCGCCGGAATGTGCATCTGCTGCCAATTCGAAGAAGGTATCTAGCCCGGAATGAGAACTCTGAAGTTAGCCAACTGCTGAGGAACTTTGCCAGACATTGTCGTCGTATCCAGTCGTAAAAGACCGGTTTTAACTCAATGGAATCAAAGATCGCACGGATTTAGTTACATTATGGGCAGACTACTCGTTTAGGGAAAGTGTGAAGCCTTTATACTGATACCGGCACTGTCACTGATA
>NW_008775892.1:0-312 GCF_000715545.1 Opisthorchis viverrini
TCTCTTTCAGACGGCACAGAAGTCGAGACTTCAGCAGCAAATGGCGTAACGAATGGCACTGAGAAGCATACTGAGGCTTCGGATGAAGGTAGGTATTGCTTATTCTCTTTCTACGGAACTTAAGAAAGTACCAAAGAACTGGATGCTGTGGATGAACCAGAAGCGCCCGAATCAGAAGATGGAGATCCCAAAGAATAGTTCCGAGCATTTTGTATGGACGAAACAGCATTTACGCATTTTGATAACGTTTTTATCACCCTTTTTATTCTAACGGAGTTTCTTGTGGCAACGCCTTGTTCTGTCATTAAGCTC
>NW_008775893.1:0-312 GCF_000715545.1 Opisthorchis viverrini
ATTTGAACGTTAGCACATAATACGTTTTCGGCAGATTCAGATCTCTGAATGCAAAACTTGACCTTGTGAAAAAAAGACCCTGGTTAATTTGTAAAATTCCAGCTTTTCAGATTATTAGCAAATATTTGAAATCCGCTCGAGTGTATGCAATTTGGAAGAGGTAAAATGTGGCCTTAGAGGGACTCACCTATGATGGAGAAACTACAAGGTTGAACAAGTACGACGGTTTGGAATGGCCCTAGTTAAGTGTGGAGCAACGTTCGCAGATGTTCAAAATGCCCTGAAGGAGCTACAGGCTTTGAAGTAAAATTT
>NW_008775894.1:0-312 GCF_000715545.1 Opisthorchis viverrini
TGTCACAGCTGAACGATTGTTGTCTTTAAGTTGGCTTTCGTGTGAGCTCTTGAAAGATGCCACTGGCATCATCTTGCCTCAAGAAAGCGAATAAGTCATTCATGAGCAGATTGGTGATGTAAAAAAATTCTATCTCTGTTACTAACAAAGGCATTTTTTACAAACTTGCTTGAAATCCGAAGTTCTCCGACGACGTCGCGCCGTTCTACACACCAAGTTGCCATACAAGACCACGAATACACATTTACCAGTCAGAAGGGTTGGAACTTAATCCACAGAAACACGCTAGATCCCGTCATCTTGATTACACGA
>NW_008775895.1:0-312 GCF_000715545.1 Opisthorchis viverrini
ATGCAATCGTTTCGAAAAATCCACCCGACTGTGGCTTTGACATTCATCTTGTCAATAACCTGCAGAAGGTAACGAACCAAGCGACCCGAGCAACAAGGCACGGTATTCGTGTTAATTCTGCTCCACTGCTTGGAAAAAAGAATTTTGCAACTTCTTCCCTCAAAAGGCCGAGTCTAGTCTGTCAAAACTAAAGCAAGCCCACCCAGTGTGCATGATACACTAAGGTGGACTCTGGCTACATTGGTCGGATTAACCAGCCAATCAGATTGCTTGTCTGATGCACTGTGCAAACGGATTCTATGCCGTTCAAAA
>NW_008775896.1:0-311 GCF_000715545.1 Opisthorchis viverrini
TTCTTTGTTTGATCCGATTGAACCGTCGGTTAGAGTAAAGTCGTCTGATTTCCCATGTGGTTCAAAGTCCCCCGCATACGAATGAGATGACGATGAAACTCAGATTCCCATGTGATTAGTCCAATTAAGAGAAGAGTACCTCGGGAACAACCGATCAATTTAGAGCTATCAGATACTGTTTAGATAATATATAGTCACAAGCAGAGGATGGAAATTTACTCATACAAAACCGCACTGTTGATATCACTTCAAATCGTGGTGAAACATTTGCAATTCACCTGCCACTGTCGACGAACAGACCAACAACGGCA
>NW_008775897.1:0-311 GCF_000715545.1 Opisthorchis viverrini
TACCATTAAACACGTGAATGTGTTTCCGGTATTTTGATGTGTTCACCTCCCAATGAGATCATAGCAATTATCCGTACATTGTCCGTTCATCGAGCAATCGACAACGTACAGACGCCTAACAGTTTATGCATTCGTGAAGCTACGTCGTTTCAGCCGATAATCCAGACAAAATTAATTAAGTTAAACCTCAAACAATCTCCACTTCAGCACCTAAGAACTAAATTCGGTCAAATCTTCTGTCATGCCATCCGGAAAAAATCATTAGAACAACACAAACACGGATCTATCGGGGGCTAAGTAGGATCCATGTA
>NW_008775898.1:0-311 GCF_000715545.1 Opisthorchis viverrini
GCACACAAGCCAAAAACAATTGGTGCACTCTCAACTGTTCAGCCACAGTAGACAGTCGAAGTTTCAGGTACGATTGAAAAAAGCTCAGCACGATTCAGAGGGGGAGGGATAAGCAATTAGGACCAGAAGAAGACCTATTGGAAGCCTTGACTATAATAAAACCAGTGGAGGTCACTTGAGGGAGTGCACGACACACGGTGAAGCAGGTCATTAGAAGTTTGTTGCAAAAAATTTCTGAAAACATTTCTGAAAACTACCAAGACAGATTTGTGGACGGATCAACTTGGTCTGCGACCTCATCTGCAGGATTT
>NW_008775899.1:0-311 GCF_000715545.1 Opisthorchis viverrini
CTCAGCTTTGGGATACATCTGGTTCACGAATACACTCATTTACAGCAAACTAGGTCTTTTATGACAAGTAGTCTCACGTGAATCTGTTTTCCCATTAATTTTTCCAACCTTTAAGTTTTCGATGAACACACTGTTCTCGTGCCTTTCCAATTTTGCCTCCATAATTATGTGTTGCAGTAGTGCCTTGTTTTCAAAATTTCCGTCTTCGATGTTGGCGTAAACGTGTTTGCCCAGTTTGAACGAGTTCCTGTGAAAAATATTTTGTTTTTTACTCCAGCAGTGTGTATTGTTATCAAAACCTCCTCAAAGAA
>NW_008775900.1:0-311 GCF_000715545.1 Opisthorchis viverrini
CGGTAAATCAGGATTCCCCTCATGGTTCTTTTCGACTAACTGAAGCCAAATTTTACACGCTGAAGTGATCAAGTCTCATCTCCGACCCTATAATATCCTGCGCCGTTAAATTCAAAACATCAAACTTTAAAATATTAGTTTTGTTGGCCTTGTTGATCATGAATTTTTCGAAAGCGAATAGACACTATCGTTGATAATCATCACTGCAGCCTCTTGGATGCTGCACATAAGTACCAAACAGAATTAATCAAGACGTACTGCCGGAAATAATCCCGTTACTTGCAATTATATGTGATCAACGTGTATGCTAT
>NW_008775901.1:0-311 GCF_000715545.1 Opisthorchis viverrini
AAAAAACATGCAGTGAGAAGAACAGAAGGAGGATCAAAAGATGCATTTTTAGGACAATGCAACAACAAACTTACCTTATAATATCGATTGGTTTTCTCATGGTAGAACATGATGATAGATTTTGCACCGACTCGCCAAAAGTGGCGTCGCAGCTGAAATGTGGAGAATATGTATCCAGGTAACGAGTATGGCTTTCCTCAATGACCCAGAGATGTACTCTACACGTCGCTCAAATAAGAAGAACCTAGATATCACAGTTCGTCAACATACATGCCAAATCACCTTAGACATATGTGAGACAAGGCATCGTC
>NW_008775902.1:0-311 GCF_000715545.1 Opisthorchis viverrini
AATACACTCATGCTGAGTGCACGAACTCACTTGATCCCTGTTTACAAACCAAAATGGCGATTAGAAATTGCTATGTCTTAACTCCGCTATCTCACTCCTTACAGAAAGTATTGGGCGATACTTTATAAGTAACCTCGCTTTCCAGTAAATCAGTCAGAGGCTATCCTTGGCCATGATCTCTCTCGTTGTTGGCATCTTGAAATTTTGACAATTCATGTCCCATGTAATAAGATGCGTCTCCAGGTGTAGCTTAAATTTCGCCTTTGACGCAACAAGCACTACTTTTCGTAATGCGCTACTCATAAGGTTGC
>NW_008775903.1:0-311 GCF_000715545.1 Opisthorchis viverrini
CTAGACAGGAGCAGTCGAGATGCTGATGTCAGGTTCGAACCACAGTCCATAGGCTGGCGCCACCACCACTGAGATATCTTGGGCTCACTAAGTGTCCGTTCCTTTTGGAGACGACCATAGTACTGGAGGAAGATATCAAGGTATCCAGGTCTGTTTTATAGTCAACAGACTAAAACTTACCATGGCGTGTGCCTCCGTGACCCACTGATCTATACTTCGTGGTGTGCTTGCGATACTCGCAGAGCCGCATACCAGGTTGGTCACTGGCTATAGGTCTGACCTACACAGTCTCCTGGCTCTCCAGGTTCGGG
>NW_008775904.1:0-311 GCF_000715545.1 Opisthorchis viverrini
TTCGGAACGGACAGTGAGCAGGTCTTTCAGCTTCCTTATGACGCCGTTGCGTTGCAGCGTAAATTATTCCACGTCAATCGTGTCCTGTTGATGCATGGCCGTGGTGGTCAGGATGTTTATTGTGATAATTCAGGGATTGATTCATATGGGCTGCTTTTCAGTTGACCTTGTTTTGTGTTTTTCTATTCAAACCACTCTTAAGAAAGCCTGTTAGTTGTCGTACTACGCAATCATCCCCATTCTTTTGTTCGGGGAGTGTCATTTATTGTTTCGTTATTTAGGTGTTAGTTATGTATTATCCGGGTGATAGT
>NW_008775905.1:0-311 GCF_000715545.1 Opisthorchis viverrini
TGGAACGCGCGGATCCAAATCAAACATCACTGGCGTCAGCAGACTACGCATTACACCTGCCAAATCATCTACCTTTCTCGCTACAGGACCCGGAGAAGCTTGTAACTCAAGAACAGAGTGCCTTGCCAGATTAAGACAACCCACTGAACTCAGTCTATTCACCGTGGGCTTCAAACTGGCCAGACCACAAAATGCCGCGGGGATACGAGTGCTACCCCCAATATCACTGGCGATTCCTACAGGTGCACCACGTTGTGCAACCAAAGCCGCCTCACCACTCGAACTACCGCCAACTATCCTAGACGCATTGA
>NW_008775906.1:0-311 GCF_000715545.1 Opisthorchis viverrini
AGTCATTCCGTCCATTGGTATGCACTTTGTACCCACAAGGTGCCACGTTATCATAATGATGCATATCCCAAACAAGTGTGTGGTGTGCCGTCAGTCATTATAATAAGGTTAGCCAGAATAAAGCGTGAGTTTGAGTGTGGTTGTAGGTAATGGAACAAATGGGAGACAGGGTTAGTGAAGGGTCAAGAGAAGAAAGAGCGCAGTTGCGGGTGTGCTGTGAAACTGGGTATAGCAATACCATTACATCATTGCACTGAAATACCTCGGTATTCTTTGACAGCACCGTAACGGACGTCATTTTTGAAGTGATT
>NW_008775907.1:0-311 GCF_000715545.1 Opisthorchis viverrini
GTGAATACAGCATTCTGGTGATTTTTTTCCTCACTAGAAATTATTTTTCGGAGTTGTAACTAGAAGTTCAAGGGGTACCACTGAGAGGGACGGCTGGTGTGGTAAGGTACCCATCGTCGCCTACATATTGGACTAGGATAATAAAATTCGCCCAACTGCTTTTTCACATATTCCAAACTATAGATTTTCATTTGCTCTACCGTCTAATGACGGTTGCCCAATAACTTCAATAAAGAACACGCGATCGTAATTGGCTGACTCGGAAAACCAATTACGGCAGTAGTGGCGTGACAGAATAAAGTAAATCGCAC
>NW_008775908.1:0-311 GCF_000715545.1 Opisthorchis viverrini
GGAAATCTAAGTTTACCAAGTGTGAACAAAAATATGTGCCTGCGGGCGCATTCAAACAAACGATTGCTTATTTGTAAATCCCCTTCTGTACCAACTGATCCACCGAGCGCGTCTCCCGTCATTTCCAAAAAAGGCTACCATGAAATTTACAATAAAACCTGTTTATCCGGTAATTGGCCCCCTTACCAACCGCACAAAACAAACTACTTGTATCTACCAGCCCCCTAAAATTTCACTGTGAAATTCAAACTTTCAGAGAAAAATAACTGTTTGGAAATAACTAGCATTAATATAACGTCACAAAGGGTTTA
>NW_008775909.1:0-311 GCF_000715545.1 Opisthorchis viverrini
GGTAAGGTCCAGTCTCTTCGTGACGGTCTAGTGTCAGCGGCACTCCTGAGAAGAAGCGGTTTGCTACGCGTGCCGCAGATCGCTATGGTCAGAGTCAGGTTGAGCGCCTAAAATATGACCACAATCTACTGAATCTCTGTGCCAGATTACAGTTCTGCATGATCCTATTGAGCCCACACCCGTTTCACAGTTGGTGGCTTCCACGCAATGCGCTGTCTTGTAAGATTCAGGCATGCGCCATCGCAATTGTCTAAAATTGGTCAACGCGACATGAACCTTGAAGACTCGTGCATTGTCTCTTCTGTTCGGCA
>NW_008775910.1:0-311 GCF_000715545.1 Opisthorchis viverrini
ACCACAATGAAGATAACCAACGTCCCGTTCTTTATGCGATGCAAATGGCAAACATGGCTCACGAAGTGAGTATTTCTATGCTCAATATTCCCGGGTAGCTAAGAGATTCGCCGAGTGTTATTTCAAGGGTGTTTCGTCGTTGGATGCACTAAATCGTCCGAACTGGCCGACCAAATTGAGATTTGCCAGTAGAAGAAACATTCAGAGTGTAAATTTCCATATTCGATCGGGTGTGCCTGAGATTCATTGGACGTCCGTTTTAATCCACGTTCAGTCTCCTGGAGTAAGTACGGCACTGTGCCGCTTTCCTC
>NW_008775911.1:0-311 GCF_000715545.1 Opisthorchis viverrini
AAAAAACAGTGATTGCAGAGTATTACAACGTAAAAGATACCTCCTGATGGTAGGTTTACTTTGGATGCGAAACGTATTTATAATGTTGGGTGCCGTTTGAAACTTCGCACAGAATTCGTCATCTCTCAGGTAGCATTGTTGTGCTACTCGATGTGCTCTTGCTTCTGAGTGACAACGCGAATAAATTAATCACACCCACCGACCACGTATGATCAGGTGGAGCTAGAGTTCGGTTAAGTTTCATCGAATTTCCCTGGCATGCCTAAGGAAACAGACACCACCAAGCAGTGGAACAACACTGACGATCATAA
>NW_008775912.1:0-311 GCF_000715545.1 Opisthorchis viverrini
TTCAAAGGCAGCATCACGATTAATGCCGTGTGCTTGTTTTGTTGCACCAAAACAACTATGTCTACGGATTCGTCACATTTGTTCAACGACGGTACGTGTGGGTGTAAGACGTACCCGCGCACATCCAAATACATCAGACAATCACGAGAATTGTATGTCGTCAAAAGATTGATCACATGTGGCATCAAAGTAAAAACTTCCACCACAGGTTTGCAAGCAGAGCCATTCCTCTGTACACCTAATAATCTGGCTCCTAATCAAGTAGCGCTTTCGAATAAATAAAGTGTGATTCCATCGGATATTTTGGCTTG
>NW_008775913.1:0-311 GCF_000715545.1 Opisthorchis viverrini
GGGGGTCTCCTATAAGAAAAAATTGGTGTATACGTGAGTGTATTTGAAGAACAGTTAGCCGCCTTGGCCGAGAGGCACACCTGAAACGCGTCGAGTTCCTTCTTTTATATCCCCAGTCACCCGATGGTAAGTGACAAGTGGCAAATAATGACAAGCGACTACCATGTTTAAAATGGAGTAACTTATCAAATTATTATTTTTCATGCTATATCACATTACACTCCACTTTGCCACGATGTGCTACACTATAGTATACAGCGCCTTTAAAGCCTGAGGGAAATCTATCCGAAGGCCAGCCGTCCCTAATAACC
>NW_008775914.1:0-311 GCF_000715545.1 Opisthorchis viverrini
AAGTAGGGTTTGATTCTTTTAAGGGTTCGACCAAATTTTACTCTTCCAGAATATCTTCATATAACAGATATCTTCCTCTTTTGTACCTAATGAAATTTACACAACCGCGATTAACTCCCCTACCCCACATCAATCACGTTTATCCAGCCAAAATTGTTCGACTTCTAATATGTAACCTTCATAAAATGGACACACGAAAAGTTAGCACATCATATGAGCTTAGGAAAGGTACGGAGAAGATAAATTCCGAAGAAATTTTAAAGATGCTCGGTATATTCACTCGTCTGATCAAGATTAACTTCACCAAAAAA
>NW_008775915.1:0-311 GCF_000715545.1 Opisthorchis viverrini
CTGAATGATTACTGGAAGTATTCTGACTGACAATGCGAACGTTCTCCTGTGCTGTATATCACAGAAGCACTGTGGTCCTTTGTGGTCTTAGTGGCCAAAGATCCCCCAGGATCTATCGAACGAAACTGTGGGCATATCCATTATTTTTGGCTTCTTCCAATCCTTCGCTCTTCTAGACTCACCAGGCTTCTGGACCAGCGCGGCTTTCTGCATCGACTTTATCAAACAGTTCCACTAGGGCCAATACAACTACCGATAAATTCAAAAATTCTTCCAAAACTCTGAAGAATGATTCCGCACCGTGTGGGTGC
>NW_008775916.1:0-311 GCF_000715545.1 Opisthorchis viverrini
TTTTCTGTGAAATAAATGCTGATGTATTCCTGCCTTCATCATTACGGCTCCTGGTGACGAAATCCGTTGTTATTTGAGATGATGAAGTTGGATACTCCACACATGTCGCTGAGTATGCTGCTAATGAGGAACTAGTGTGGTATCAGGGATAAAGGTTGGCTTCTTTCGGACAGCCTGAAAAAAATGCTGTCCGCTGGCACGACCTGAAGAAGCTAACAAACCTCATATTCGGGTTTGTTATAATTCGATTCTTGGTTTGGTAACCTGTGATGTAATTTTCAGAACATATTGTTTTATTTCCATCTTTTTTT
>NW_008775917.1:0-311 GCF_000715545.1 Opisthorchis viverrini
GAAGTACCTCAATGAGGGGGACCAACTGCTGTTCCTCTTCTTCATGGGTGTACGTTTTGTCCCGTTCACCCATCCAAATCAAAACATATGGCTTAGACGCCTCAGCTTAAGCAGTGGAACCAAAACAGTGCGATCTGGAGTTCTTTTCTGGAACAAATGGCCCCATAATCTGGCCTTCTGTTGGGCTGTAGGAGACTGCCCTGGCCCGAGGAAATGAAGGCCAGGAAATTTGATTCCTAATATTACCGTGTACAGCAGCTAACTTTTGAGCGGCATCAAACCATTTCGACTGCATTGAATAATGCGCCGGC
>NW_008775918.1:0-311 GCF_000715545.1 Opisthorchis viverrini
CATCTCACGGAACTTCAGGGAGTCTCGAACTCTCGACCTCCCAACTGGTAGTTTGGACACATTTGACGGTTTTGCCGCGAGCGGTTGATCGTCAGTGTGATTCGCCCTCAGACAGGATATTCACAGGATTCATATCAAGTAGTCACATGTGCTGACTGCGTCTGAAGTCCGTACAAAGTGGACCTTCTTGGTCAGCTTGACTACTCCATAGTCAAGAATTTGCAGGCACACTGGAGGAAGCCGCGCAATGTACATCCAGAACTCACCAGGTAAACATTTCCAAGCATCACTTGTTGTATTGTGGGTGGCCG
>NW_008775919.1:0-311 GCF_000715545.1 Opisthorchis viverrini
ATTTGGGTGATCTGTGAATACAATTCATGGTTTTAGAGGGAACATATGAAACCCACATACTGATTGATTCCCAATATTATCTGATGATCAATACTTAGTACGCATAGGCTTGCCAGAAGGAGTTTGTCAACCAAGATTCCTTATCTAAAATGTATATTAGAGCACAGTTTGTGCCCACACATGAATTCTTACACCAAACTTGCTGCCAGCTTCCTAAGAAGTATGAAATCTTCAAAATTACTTCAGACCCCAAATAATGATGTTATGCTTCGCCATAGTAGCCTTTTCAGTGTCAGTGAAACATTCCTAGC
>NW_008775920.1:0-311 GCF_000715545.1 Opisthorchis viverrini
ACAAATATGAATTGGAATGCAGAAGGTGGACATGATTAACGGACACCACTGTGGATAAAATCATTCGCTGAAGTCTTCATAAACTCCGCCAAATCGGAAAACCTAAAAATACAAGGGACTTTTTATGTCTGAGAAAATCCAAGACATTAATTGCTGGTCAAGCGTGCCTAAAACGTACTTGACCAGCGAGTCGGATACGCCATTGGGAGTTCAGCGACACAGAAGCTGGGGTTCGACTATACCTATGGCATTCATCTAACAGGTGACGAAGTGCAAAGATTTGGTCAACGTAGCACCCAACAGTCCGGGAT
>NW_008775921.1:0-311 GCF_000715545.1 Opisthorchis viverrini
GGTTCGAACGCGAATGTACTGACCGGAAGGTCAGGTTGAAACCGACCTCGACCTTTCGACTACTCCTGTCTAGGCATGGACCACCTAGCAGCAACCCACCCATCGTGCTTCGTTCGGGTGATATGGCAGTTTGGCACCGAAGTGCTGACACAGAATCACAGGTGGTCAGTCAAACTGTCCGAAGACCGCCTCGGGAACAAAACAAGCACTTCAGTGCTACCTGATGCAGTTTAGAAGAATAGGCGAACGGCAGAAGGAGAGAAATTTACCCAATCCACCCCTCACTGATGATGTCACCTCGATCGGTGATG
>NW_008775922.1:0-311 GCF_000715545.1 Opisthorchis viverrini
TCCGAAGAGGTTTCCGTTTCCATTCCCATTATTGTATCGGTCTTTCATGTTCCACCCCCTGTATGTTTGGAGGACGTGTCCTGACAAACTCAGAATGGGATTCGTTGAAAATATCAGGCTGTGAGTTTTTCTTTTTGGATGCACGAAAACTGCCTGTAATTTCTATTTATTCAGGAGCGACTTAACCATCTGCCTCACCTTCTGCACTTTATACTCTCCAACTTCACGTCGACCCGATATACAGTTCATAATTTGTAATCCCAGCAGATGCTGAATGCGGAAAAATTCGCTAGATGCGGCTCGTCATATAA
>NW_008775923.1:0-311 GCF_000715545.1 Opisthorchis viverrini
TTTCTAGATTAAAGTTTTCTTTACACAACAGGACCGTCGTTTTCTAACTTCTAGAATCAGCCAGAATATCCTCATCCTGTGAGTTTTTTACTTACAGATCAAAACAAAGACCCTATTTTTCCATAAGGGAAACTATACTTCACAAGATTGCCGGAAACTCTGACAGCCCGTGACTGATTTTGCCCTTTTTGAGATTCATCAGGTGGGCGCAGGCCCCTAAGTACCGTCAGCCCTGTGTTCTACATGAATACAATTTCAGCAATATTGTGGGCAGGTCTGTTTATGAAAGTATACTGCGATACCTCGAATAT
>NW_008775924.1:0-311 GCF_000715545.1 Opisthorchis viverrini
ATGACCGAGTTTCTCCTGATCTCAATCAGGCAATCTGTTTTCTTCACATCGCCGAGTCAGGCGTCCACGGTTGCTAGAATTTTGCAGGAGACAGAGTTGAATGAATACACATTTCGTCACCATGTGTGTCGCCCCTATCTTTTCTTCGTTCACTTGATGGCACAGTCAGTACAAATCAAATAGGGAAGTGCAGTACTGAGGGTGTCAAACACATCTTTGTGGAGCTTGTGAATGTCCAGACTCGGTTGACCTAGTTCACATAAAGTTGACATAGGACGTCCTGGACATAGTTTTTCTGTTTTCTATGGAGG
>NW_008775925.1:0-311 GCF_000715545.1 Opisthorchis viverrini
GTGATTACTCTCACAAATATACACAGTGGACAATGAAGATTTCGGCTGAAGCATGTTGCAAAAAGATCTCAATCACACTAGATTAGTGAGGACAAAAGAAGTCACTTACAACTGTGCTGCAATAAGTGGGACGGTTCATCAAATAGGTGGGAACAAGCAGCTACTCGGCGGGAGACGAATGGATATATACTCGACTATCCCAACGTTAGTGAAAAATCCTTGAAAATGGTTGTCTGCCGGCTGACCACCGCTGACCACAGCTGCCTGTAGCTTAAAAATAGCTGAAAAGAGAAAATGTAGGTTCAGTGATA
>NW_008775926.1:0-311 GCF_000715545.1 Opisthorchis viverrini
TTCGGGTTTATAAACAGTGTGCGTCTCATGAATCTCGAGTTAGGAGATTCGGACCCGCGTTCTTCCGGCCAGTGGTTAAATACTTAGCCATTCGGACAACCGTGTTTGGTCAGCAGCGCGATTAGCTCTCATTAAGGTATAGCGTCACCCATCCCTTAGTAACGGAAAACCACATCACATCGTCCAGCTTTTGTTGACGAGGCACATGATAGGGCCCGTCAATCGACCACTCGCTCCTGGAAGGCTCTGAACAACTTGGCAGTATCAAAGCAATCTTGCTCTCTTCAGGTAGCATGGGAGTTACGCAGCTG
>NW_008775927.1:0-311 GCF_000715545.1 Opisthorchis viverrini
CCGGATACACCGATTACCTACCCTCGTCATCAGTTTACGAGGGACAGACTTGAATCTCCTCCCCGAACAGTATGTCCAAAAAGTAAGTGCAGCGTTTTGAAGGACGTATCGCACGGCGTAAATGGGAAGCACGCAGAATGATCGAGTGCACATTTGTGTAGCTTAGACCCAGCTGCTTGCAAGCTAAAAGTTGATTTGTTAAACTGCCTGATATTTGTCATTCACACCAAACTGTGACCTACATTCGCACACAATAGGCTGTTTTGTTACCAGGTCAAACAGGTAGTTTACGGTGAATCTAGAAAAAATCA
>NW_008775928.1:0-311 GCF_000715545.1 Opisthorchis viverrini
AGAAATTTTCGGCGTGCGTCTAGCCCACGTCGTTACACGACGTGGTCCAGATACACAATTCATTTTGGCGCCCGTTTTCGTTGTACCCTCTGACCCATTCTCAGCATTCACGGCGAAGACGTTTGTGAATTCCTTTACAAATACCATATTCACACACTTCGTTATTCAGAAGGTGCCACTTCAGCGACCACTGTTTCGCAGCGTCTAAATGCATTCAAAGGGTGGTGGTTTTGGACTCCCTGGACACATTTGGAAGATCGTCGGCATAGATCAGCAACAGAAGTGGTCCCTAAGCAGAGCCTTGAGGAATT
>NW_008775929.1:0-311 GCF_000715545.1 Opisthorchis viverrini
TCGCCCTACTTGGAGATCATCAGTTAGGCCCATTCCCCAAGCTCAAGTAAACGTGTGTTCTATTTGAAAATACATTTCACCAAATTAACAAACTAAGCATATTTTCAAACAGACTTTGAGTTGCGAGCGACTGAGTGGTGTTTATACGCACCTGAATGTGCCAACCAGACTATCTCTTATGAAATTCGGGATATGCAACTGAGTCATCTACAGATTTGAAAAACATGTGCATCATTTTCCAAATTGAGTCCACTAAATTACAATGCACTAACGCGATGACAGACAACGTGGTCTTTAGTAAAGTCAATCAT
>NW_008775930.1:0-311 GCF_000715545.1 Opisthorchis viverrini
TGATTCTTTATATATGATGATGTGCAGTACGAAATTCCTACTCGCTCGTTAGTAGTAATAATAATCAACGACGAGACTTACTGGGAGCGTATAATTTCCTGTAGCGAAAAAATGGTCAAATTATAGAAAAATCATTTTTAAAACAAACGTCTTTCATAATTATATATTTATTGCTCTATTGTTTAACTTTACTAGGAACAGAGCACGTAATTTGGACATCATGCAAAGTGTACCATGGTGGTGCGAGAAACTAAACCGCATTATACCAGAAAGGTCACCTAGGAGAAGCTTCACCCCACCCCTTGTTGCTA
>NW_008775931.1:0-311 GCF_000715545.1 Opisthorchis viverrini
AGCTAAACGATTTCTACAGCTATTGGGAACAAAGTCGGTTGTTGGCCCCTTGATACTAATGGTGTTAGCGCATTCAATGAAGTGGACATCGGTTTATTGTTACTCTGATGAATATCATAATAATTAAGAATTGCTCAACACAAAAAAGCCTGTGGTTCCTCGTCACCAAGGATGCTGTCAACTTGCTGAAGTCTATATACAAGTGGCTGAACGACCGAAATTCGCTACAAACAATAGACCCTAAGGATTAGTAACTTCACGCTTTGATTACTGCTTCATTGAGAGATTAGGGAACAAAAACAGAGCATGCT
>NW_008775932.1:0-311 GCF_000715545.1 Opisthorchis viverrini
AGGCAAGAATGTGAAGAGTGAAGGAGCGGACTAAATGTAAAAAAACACCATTGTCGTAGTACGCAGCCACTGAAAACGGGTCAGTTCCTCCTCTCAGCTTTTTCTCTGAGGAATTTGAGGAATTTGCCAGATTTGATGTCACCTGAAGTTATCCGTGTGCAAAACTTCGAGGACAGTGTACCTCCAGGTTGAAATGACTCAACGTGGGTGCAGTATCCTACTCCACAGCTTAGAGAAGCTGTCGACATCGGTGAGTAGTTGCAAGTAGTGGTAGTGGTAACTGGTCACGTACGGTCTGACCATGAATTGTT
>NW_008775933.1:0-311 GCF_000715545.1 Opisthorchis viverrini
CAGAACGTCGGACAGTCTTTTTAGCGGTCACCCAGCGATACGGAGAACTGGTGAGAACTTCGCGGTAGGGCGCGACATATGTCAGTCAGCTATCTGGCGGCAATTTTCAGTTCGCTACTCCCCGTTTTGTTTTCAATTCAATTGGTCACTCGGAATGTATGAAGTTTTCTGTGAGCAGATGCGGGCAAGCTGAATATTAGGCGAGCATCGGCGACTGCAAACGCGGGTTGAAAACAAGGTTCGAAGCATTTTCGCCAACGCCCGGCCTACGTGTGACACGATGTCAAGGATTTGGTGGAAAGCCCCTTCAA
>NW_008775934.1:0-311 GCF_000715545.1 Opisthorchis viverrini
ACATTCAACTGTAGGATGGTGTAAAAGGTATATTTCCTAAGCAAATCAGGGTTATAAAATTATTTATTAACGTTTCAAGTATTTAAGCAGAAAGTGTTCTGTCTTATACCGTTCTGATTGGTTGGCATCGAGTGGTGTTCTGTGACAGTGTCGCATAGCTCCAATGTATTCAAGGTGTCCTTTTAAGAGATCCCCTAAGGCTGTGGTTGGTGACCTCAAAAAGTTCAACCGGTTTTATTCGCACCGGACGGATCATAAAACGATAACTTCAACTAAGTAAGTGGTACTCCTTGGCCTAACCATCTATCATT
>NW_008775935.1:0-311 GCF_000715545.1 Opisthorchis viverrini
TAACTGAGGTACCGGACACTAATTTCTACGAAGTTTCGCAACATGCATTTCCACTTACGTAGTCAAACAGTCAATACCGAAAATGTTATCGCCTGTGACAGGTAACAAACCAGAAGTAGCCCAACTGTTCATCACTTCACCAGCCATTTATAAAATTTTGTCGTTAACTTTGTCCATCAAGAGTTGACCGCTCAAAAATGCCATGAGCTGCTCACCAAAAATAGACTTATGAAGAAGTCAGAAATAGACCATTGGGTAACCCCATGATTCGAGAAACCCGTTGCTCTTTCCGAGTAAGGATTTAGAACTTA
>NW_008775936.1:0-311 GCF_000715545.1 Opisthorchis viverrini
TAAAGAGAAGCTTGAAGATGCTGCGGTCAAGCTGGGAAGAGCAGGTATGAAGGGAGACGTCCGAAAGACGATGCTACTGTTATTTGTGGGCTCAAGAAATATCGGGCGACAAAGGTCTCAGTCGAACAATTTTGCTTCGCGGAGGAACTCATCACTCCCCTAGGTCCAACAGACACCATGAACTATTCGGGCATACCCTCTAATTCTGACAGGAGTGGAGTCTGCGACCACTGGCAGCAGCTGCTCAAACTGCTCCATGGGGTGACGCGTGACACGTTGAATCCGCATCAAAGAACGGGAATCACAAGGAA
>NW_008775937.1:0-311 GCF_000715545.1 Opisthorchis viverrini
CCTAACGATAGTGAGCAAGAAACTGGCTGACTGTTTGCGCAACAAAATGGTCCACCTTCACTTGCGCTGTGCTTTTGTTAGCTCTGTTCTTATAATGTGCGAAATTTTTCCCTATCTTTTGGGCGTTAGATCGTACAAATCCCGCTACTTATGAAAAATTATGAAACTGAGGTTCCCTCAAATTGGTTCTCATGCTTTGACAACAGCGTTGTCCACCACATCATTCTCTCAGGGAGTACATAACTGCATTCCCCGTCGGTTATGCTCAAACCTTCCGACGAAAAAATCCTCGAATCGGATAACACTCCGTC
>NW_008775938.1:0-311 GCF_000715545.1 Opisthorchis viverrini
AGTTGATAACATGATAAATTTATCCCGTTACGGACGAATCCCGTCTTAGTTTTCACGCATCTGTCTCTCACTGTGTTCAGGCAACCTCCAAACTGTTGGGCCGGAGGGAACCTTCGACCCAACAGCCACCATTGTAATGGTACGATATTGTTTACAAAGCTTTCGTGTGTCATTTAGAGAAACACAAACCACTGTTGACGTTTTTTGTTGCACCAACTTTCTGATCTCTCCATACCACACCAGCACGCTTTGTTAGCCTGCTCACCAGATATTATTGGGCTGCTGTCACAATCGTTGTATGCTTTTATGGA
>NW_008775939.1:0-311 GCF_000715545.1 Opisthorchis viverrini
CGGGTTCGAACCCCGGATCTTCTGGTCAGCAAATTCACGTTCTAGCTACTGCGCAGTCCCGCCCACAATGCATCTCAATGTTATGATCCAAATTGGCCAACGCTATTCGGAATTGAGCAAACCCGCAACTAAACCATAGGAATAGACCTGTCTGTATCTTAAATACAAAAATAATTGTCATCATCAGTTGGCAAGTACCATCAGAGACTGAATCCAAGATTTACTGCGGAAACTGTTGTAACGATGCCGAAAAATGAAAAGTGGACAACAACCAGGAACCACCTCAGGTTACCGTTTCACACAGTGAGTTC
>NW_008775940.1:0-311 GCF_000715545.1 Opisthorchis viverrini
ACGATGACTTCCCAATCGGTTCCAAACATCTTCTAATTGATTGAAGACGACTAGTCTATTCACATAAGTTGGCAAGCTGTACAGTCAAATAACGTAATGAACATGTTTTGGACAAAATAAGGATAAAATAAGCGCCTTGACAGCCAACATCGTTCCAGGAAACCTGCTTTCTTGCTTTCTGCTTAGCATTATACGTCCAGCGAGATTTGATCGGGAGCTGACAACCCAGTTGATTTGACCCGTTGCTCTGGTCGTCATACTGTCCACAGTGACGCGTTTCCGATCCCGTAAAGCTTGGTATCGAAATTTGT
>NW_008775941.1:0-311 GCF_000715545.1 Opisthorchis viverrini
GCTTCGTTCTTCTATTCGTTTATACTTTTCTGTACTTCAAATTTTCCACATAAGGATTCTTGGCAATTTCTACCATCTCGCATGTCACTTTGTGTGACGTAGAACATAGTCATGCCCCAAACACCTCAGAAGTTTCTATGTCGATTTTTTGGCATGTGAACAGTTTATGGTTTTTAATTGCCCGGTCATTCCATAACGCTTGATATTCATTCGGGTTTCCGAACGGCTTGTTCATTTTTCTACCGCAGTTACTGATTCTGATATGAAGTCCACTGGCCGTTTTCCTATATTGATTTCAGTGCCGTAGTACC
>NW_008775942.1:0-311 GCF_000715545.1 Opisthorchis viverrini
TGGTCAGGTCTGTCAAATGATCTGGGAAAATTGGCAAAAAACACTCACAAATGACTGCTGATCAGCTGCCGTTTCCGCAGACTTTCATGCATGTAGCGGATTTGACGACTGGAAACGTTTTATCCAGAAAACCTGCTCCGTAGTGGTCAACAGGACATTTTGTTTAATCTGCACCGTCCAGTCGCCGGCAATGACATGTTCTAATTTCGTATTGGCGCTTGGGAGGGTTGCTGCAAGCCACCTTCTAAATTAACGAAAATCACTGTTAGTTGTAATCTAATTCACAGGTTCGCGGACGGATACACAGGATC
>NW_008775943.1:0-311 GCF_000715545.1 Opisthorchis viverrini
CACTCTTTGAAATATCGTGTAATGTGGAAATGGGGCGGCTTTCCATAAACAATTTTTCAATCCCGATGTATTTTTCAATGATGCCGTTGTCAAGGAGAACAGAGTAAGTTAGATAGTTGATTAAAACCTCATTTTACGTAAACGTGTAACCTATATCTACAATTGCAGCAACTTTCTATCTCCCATTCAAAACGTTCAAAACTGTTGGCCCATTCTATGCGAAACAAATGCTTCAGAGGTTTACTGGAGATCAAATCGTAGTCAGGCCGCATAGCTGTACAACAGCTTTAAATCATTTTTCACGGAACCCA
>NW_008775944.1:0-311 GCF_000715545.1 Opisthorchis viverrini
AAACTCTGCGAACAGCTGACATGGTTCGCTCAACCAAGGCCATAGAAGAGGTCATACGGTTGTTACGATACCTGCACAAGGATTTCAGCAAGACTTTCTACGGCATTTCTACCTCTTATGCGCCCACAATTCTTTACGTAACTTAGCTCACCAGATTGATGCCACCAGCATGGCGTCTGTGACGGTCCACCTACCTTCGGTAGTCGAGGATAGGGAGTATTTGAATGGTCTGTCGGTGTGCAAACCGTTGCTTATCATATCACGTCATCTTTGTGTTGGTGAATCTCACCCGCTGTGCCGCGATGATATTC
>NW_008775945.1:0-311 GCF_000715545.1 Opisthorchis viverrini
GTTCGTTTTCTTCCCATGCAATAATTTAGGTAATTCTGCACCAACAGGTCTTATGAAAAAGCTTATTGGCTGTGCATAAATTTGGCCTTGCAGAGGCTTGGATTCGGGGTCTCTGACAAACCCCGGCAAGCCCAAGGATGTGAACAGCTGATGAGCTCCAAGTGAAGTGAAAGTGAACTCCATAGCTTCTCCATATGGCGTGGACTTGCCGAAATGATTATGCCAGAACAGGTGGACGAGAGTGATGTAAACGTGAGTTTTTAATCAGTTCACGGTAAAGAATAACTAATAAGTCGCGTGGAGCTTCCATC
>NW_008775946.1:0-311 GCF_000715545.1 Opisthorchis viverrini
CACGGTCAGCCGTTGGGCGATCGGAGTGTTCGGCTTTTAGGGCCAACCTATTCTAACCCTCGCTTTCTCGGGGGCTGACATCATTGCTTCCATGAATATGGACATTATGGTCGCCTTGGAGAAACACTTTACTGCCTTCACAGTCTTACCGTAGAGGACAGTACTACTTACCAGCAGGGAGCATAAGGTTCATCGGTCAGGCAACTGATGGTCAAATGATTTATCGACGTTTGCTTGTGTGGTGGGAAGGGTTTGGGCTAGAGAAATCGGTGGACAAAGAACTGTGCGGGTGAATGATACTTCCCGGTTGC
>NW_008775947.1:0-311 GCF_000715545.1 Opisthorchis viverrini
CATCCTACCAAGTCATTCAGAACGCAGCTGCCGCCCTCTGGGATTTGCGATCGGTCGCAGTGCTGCGACGGATGAACCATTAGGCGTGGCGGGCACCCTCTGTATAGCGTGCTCCAGTGTTTCTGAGTGATGCACGCGGTGATGTACAACCAGTGGGCTGCAGGTTTGCGGACAAATCGCGGGATCCTGTGGTGCAGTAGTTGCAGATCTTGTGTGTTTGTATTGTAGCAAACAAAATCTGTTTTACCGCGTCGTTCAGTTGGGCTGTACGGTAAAAATGTGCGGCTGTTCGTAGCGTGTCTGTGAACAAC
>NW_008775948.1:0-311 GCF_000715545.1 Opisthorchis viverrini
ATACAGAAGAAGATGTACCAGGCGTGGGAAGCCTGTCTTGGCGTCAGGCATTCTAGATGTAACAAAGTATGCACACACTATCTACATTTAGAACGACTGCCGGCACCGCAAATGCCCGTTAAATGCAGCTCGAACAATGTCAGGGAAAACTTCAAACGTTTGAAATGATTGTCATAATGGGGGAGACTAGCTGACGCAAGCGAAGTGAAAAATAGATTTAAGCCGAAGACGCATATACCATCATCGCTCGAAATTCTGCTGCCCCAACTGGGTCGGCTGATCCACCTAACATGACATAGTGACACATTGTG
>NW_008775949.1:0-311 GCF_000715545.1 Opisthorchis viverrini
CACACACACACAGATCCACAAACACTACGATATTTCGATTTGCATTTGCGTGTTCTGAAGCGATCCTGTGCTCACTAACAAAAACCTGTCCGCAAAAAATAACCTGTCTTCATTAGAACCAACCACATGGATGTATGTGGTCCGGTCATGTGATCGGTTGGTAAACAGCTTGTTGTTTATCTCATGTTGATCGCATCACCTTAACCAAGAAGTAATTCACTCAAACACGCCACGCATTGAGTATGACCATTAACACTGCTGTAAGCGCCAACGTGAGTAGGCGGAAACAGCGAAACACTGGAATAATCCCC
>NW_008775950.1:0-311 GCF_000715545.1 Opisthorchis viverrini
AAAAAAAACTATGTTTCCATTCACACAGCTTCTGTTTATTTTCAAAGAGCCAGTTAGGCGTAGGTCTCTAGTGGGTGTAAACACAACTCTGAGATGCAGTACCGTCCGTTTGTGCGTACATCTGTGCACCTACCAGTCTGTATTAGTTCAGTTAGATTTGGTCGGGACGCTTGTGTGCCTATGGTGGGACTTGATAAGACCTAAGCGATTGCAATCTTTATTAGTGAAATAGAAACCAGTAAATAACAGATGAGTAATCATAGAAAAATGCTTCCACTATAAACATCGTGTTCCTATCCAAGTAACCAAAC
>NW_008775951.1:0-311 GCF_000715545.1 Opisthorchis viverrini
GTTTGACGTGAGTAGTTCGGAAAAGGAATTATTAAGAACGACCGAAATGCAATCATTACTGATTCCTTGCTGTGGTGCGGCGCTTTCGACCAACGCCATTCTTGAAATTCAATAATACTTAGCAGACAAGAGGCGAGAGGAGCAGTTTGCCTACCAGTCGCTCCATTATTTCCCAGGAACGCTGGATTTCTTGTAGAGTAATGGTATATAGTCCACCTGATCTATTCTCTCTGTTGTGGTGAGTCGATAATATGGATTTTCCGCATTAGTGAATCTGTTGCTTGCCACGTGAATATATAAAAATACAGGCT
>NW_008775952.1:0-311 GCF_000715545.1 Opisthorchis viverrini
CCGAGACAAAAGCATGCATAACGGATATTGGGAACGGTAATCTGCATCATATTTGGCCAAGCGGTAGGAAGTAAAGTGATCATGATCACCATATGCAAAAGAATTAACGTTGATATGGACGAAAAACGGCAAAAACCAAGCGACTAATATTCGTTCACTTTGAGGCGAAAGCTATCAATGAGTCATTGAGTGTTCGATGACATGAGTATTTATCTTGTCCCAATTCCGCGTGACCATTTAACACTATCTTTACTTCGACGACAGGTTAAAACAGTGCCTCTCAGGTTTGCGAACTCCAGAGTTAGTCAGAG
>NW_008775953.1:0-311 GCF_000715545.1 Opisthorchis viverrini
TGTGGCTAGACTTGTTCGTTTCGTGGTAGTCGGAAAAGATCTGATACGTTCCAAGGCACGGACAGTGAGATTTACAATTGATACTTTTAAGATGAAAATGGTCGTTCCTGAAATAGCAACAAACTGACGACCACTTCTGCCTTATAGCCGAATTCACTTCATTTTACTGCGTCTCATGAATGATGCATCATCATCATCAACAGTGGAGGACAGTAACCAAGTACAAGCTAGGTGCAACGATAAATAACAAATGATCTATCTGCCACACTTGAAATCCTCGACTTTGCGTCGCACATGCTGGGTTTAGGCGT
>NW_008775954.1:0-311 GCF_000715545.1 Opisthorchis viverrini
CATGGAGAGGCATCTAGTTTGAACGTTTTTGTCGAAGTATTTCTTGTTGCTATAGAAATATATTTTAATTGAGGCTGATGTGTCAGCTGCCAATTAGCAGTCTTCATTGATCTTAACTGGGCTGTTAGGCGCTTCTGCCACTTAAGTGACAACTTATTAGACTGCAACTGGATTGTGAGGTGGCCACTTGGCTCGTTTGTCGCTATTAATTAGGATGATCGGTGTTTCTGATACCGAATTTAAAACTCATTAGTCTGTCATTGGAATGTAAAGTGGTCACTAGGTTCCTTAAACATCCAGTGGCGTAAGCA
>NW_008775955.1:0-311 GCF_000715545.1 Opisthorchis viverrini
TGGCGTTTGTCACACTGGCATTCGCTAGATGGGATCTTAGCCAACGATCAGACTGTAGAAAACGCATAAAGGGTGCTGCCCGCTGAACAGAGATCTGTACGGTAGTCCCTCCGCGAAGTGTGGATAAAAGCGCGGATCTGCAGTCAAGATCTATCAGCCAAACGTCACAATTCACCTTCAAATACATCTCAGTACCGTAGAGAAGATAACACAACTATTTTTATTCTTCCTGGCTGTCAACTCTACACACCAAAATGACTAGCCAACTAAATGTGAACTCGTTTCTGCAACTACGCTACCGAGATAAGACG
>NW_008775956.1:0-311 GCF_000715545.1 Opisthorchis viverrini
CCCCCGAACCTGCTGAGTAATTTTGTGGAGATTATACACTATATTACCGCACGAAGCTGACTCAGCAATCATTGGTCAGTTCTCAACGATTGCGCTAATATCGTTCCTATATTTAGCTGAATTCGCGCTCGTCATTAGTCATGTAACAAATTCTCGAAATTTTCCAGTAAGACATCTGGTGCATTTTTCTGTCTGTTCCTACAGCCTACTGTATACAAACTGTGTGGAATCCGGCAGCAGCCATCACCCGGTGAGTTTCTCAGCTGCTCGTGACTCGCGGCGGAATCCTCCTTAATAACAACTCTAAAAAT
>NW_008775957.1:0-311 GCF_000715545.1 Opisthorchis viverrini
TGGCTTAAAACGACCATCGTCCGAGACAGAAAACGGAATGAGTTGTTATCTTTTGTGTACACGTCCAGAGAGCAGTGGAATGTAGTCTCCATATCGTGTTTCCTAATCAGTTTCAAATGATGCCTTCTAAGCCGTTTGTGAACACAAACTGATGCGATCGACTTTTGATTACCCAGGCTATTTAGAGGTCACAATTATCCCAAACCCGAACAATCAACATTCAGCACGAAACCCAATACCATTCTTAAGTAGTGCATTTGTCTGCGATTATTCCATGTCCTGTATGGCCAATAAGGATCACTGTCTCAGTG
>NW_008775958.1:0-311 GCF_000715545.1 Opisthorchis viverrini
CTGCCCGGGTACCTTAAATTCGTATGCATCTGCACGTTACGGACTTGGAGACAAGGGACAGTTGAGAATTCTTTCTGGCGCACATGGCATTCATACATTCGTAATGAATGGACGCTTAATATTTTCGTAAGTAAACAGGCTTATCCAGGATGGTTGAATTTCAAGTGCCGGTGCAATGTGAATAGATGCACCTGCGAGTATGGGCTAACATTACACTAATAAGCATTGCAAACTCAGGGTTATATGTGACGTTTCTCCAGGGAGGAAGGGTGTTTAAATACCTTTCCTTATTCTGAGCATCAATACGATTT
>NW_008775959.1:0-311 GCF_000715545.1 Opisthorchis viverrini
AGACGTCATGTTTGGGGTAATTAAGCTGGAATGTGCAATTATGTGAGTAGCATATTTTCGGGTTTCGCAGGGGTATCCGCAGGGTTGAAGGTAAGTCAGCGCAAGGTTGCAGGTATTTCTCGGCCCAAATGAGGATTCTTTTGGGTGTAGAGCACTAATCAGGCGAAGTGGGTAACATTCAAGCAGGGCGTCTGAATAAGGGATTGCCGAAGATTGAAGCTTTGAAACAAGAGGAAATGGGATGAGATTAGTAAGGCCTGATGAGTCTTAGACGGCATCAAATAAAATAAATCCATAAATAGAAAAAACTG
>NW_008775960.1:0-311 GCF_000715545.1 Opisthorchis viverrini
AAAAAAAACACTACGTCAGCTTCAAGTCACGTAAGCTGATTGGAAAACAGCCACGAATCGCTCGGTTTTCGTCACGGATTTCGGGTAGAGAAGAAACTGTGTGGTTCTCAATCTGACGTTTAAAGTGCAAACTACCAATGGGATTCAAATAGGGAAGGAGAGTTAATGTTGTCACCCAGACTACCTTTCATATTGCCCTTGCGAAATGTTTTTTCTTCGAAACCCATTCAGTACTTACACTGTTTGACGGGACCGTTACCGATGTTGACTTCGTCCCATTTTGTTTATTGGTTCGCTTATGTCTGTGATGC
>NW_008775961.1:0-311 GCF_000715545.1 Opisthorchis viverrini
GGAGTGCACAATGCCTCCGTGGTGCAAATTCCGCTTTTCGAAATCTATTAATATTTCAGCAAATAGTCCATCTTGTTTGTTTTATCTGATTCAAACACGTTCGGTGTTCGTCAACGATGAACGCAAACGCAGTCTTCAGCATTTTGGGGAGAATTTGTATCTGGTCTTCAAATGTCATCCGCAGAGTTTTTATCACTTTTCTTCATTCAAAGTCACGGAATGTCATAACTACGAGTAGGCATGTCACCATGACAGCAGCGTTTTTATTTTGAATTTTTCATTAACCTATCAGGATGCTATCTGGTTCAACG
>NW_008775962.1:0-311 GCF_000715545.1 Opisthorchis viverrini
ATCCGGTAGATTCTGCGTCAGCACTCACTTACAAGTTTCGCCCGAATCCACCAGATCAAAGGAAGACCAGAATGTCGAATGGCACAGAAGACGGGCCATCAGAATTCATAGACCGTTACCAGGAGTCTGTCACCAATCTCTTGCTTACCGTCTCTTAGTCGCTTCGATGTTGCTGACATTGGTCACGAACAGCTCTGATTATCCAAGACTCAGCGTTGAATCACCTGTTTATCTAATTCCTGTAACTTTGAGTTTGACAGGCTTTTGCTTCCGAACGTTTATGCGTTGAGTGACAGAGATTTGTCAGGGTC
>NW_008775963.1:0-311 GCF_000715545.1 Opisthorchis viverrini
TTTTTTCAAAATCATGGACGCACTGCATATAATCTGTTGGAATGTCATTATCCTGTTTGAGGTGGTAAGCCAGCAGCTCATCCTTCGCAGCTCCTTAGGCTTACAGTTTGACACTGCATGTCTTCCGCAGGCATGGATTTCTGGTTTTGGTTCACAACACATTGAAGTATCAGGGATAGTAGTCTTCTTCTGGCTGTATATGGCATCCAGACGATAACTCTGGCTTGAACGGTGTAGCGGTTGGACTTAACAAACACGCCCACGGCACTCCACCATCTTGAGAACCAGTATCGCCCATGCTTCCGACAGCT
>NW_008775964.1:0-311 GCF_000715545.1 Opisthorchis viverrini
GGCGAAAAACCTTCAGAGACTAATATTTGTGCCACAAATTGATGAAATATATGGATACTAAAAGTGGTAACGGTTATTTTTTAGATTGCCCTCAGATCGATATGACCGATACGGGTTCATCAAAGGACCAAACTTTGAATAAATATCAAAGTTCCAACAAATCATAAATATTGTATAGACATGACAGAATAAAATCAACCGTATTTTCTAGACACTATTTTCGGGCTAAAAAACGATGCAAAAAATCAAAGGCGATTTTGAGAACAGACAAGCAGGGTGTAGTAGGCAATGTTGTCATTTCACCGTTTGGC
>NW_008775965.1:0-311 GCF_000715545.1 Opisthorchis viverrini
CTCGGAATGTAGAAAGCATCACTGTTAACTATGGAATGCCGCATAAATAATTAGGATAAATTCGGCGATCTCAATTAAAGTTCGAAGGATATTCCATCAAATATGAAAGTGACAAGCCGATACTTACAAGCGAACAAATATTTTAATTCCTCCGACAAAACCGCGACCATTAGTGTCAGGATGCTGGACAACTTCTCTCAAAAATCTTCAAATTTAATGTTTGAGAAGATAATTTAGAACGTCACAAAGGGGAAGTAAATGATGCTGGCGCAGGGATTCAAACGGTCAATACATTGGCTGGACACATTTGC
>NW_008775966.1:0-311 GCF_000715545.1 Opisthorchis viverrini
TATTTAGTATCTACTGTTCCGTCAACGGCTGTTATTATTTCCTTCCGCGCACTCTTCGTTTATTCCCATGCATTGGCATTCAGACGATCTGATGAGCTCATCAAATCAAACGGCTTTCTACATCTTATTAACTCCATCTCAGGGGCGCATCATGCAATGAAAGTTCAGATGAGATCTGATGCCGTCAGCCTTGATCATATTCATCTCGTTCGCAAGATGGATGGATGCACGCATATGCAGACAAGCGGAGGTCCAAACTGTCATCACATGTAGAAATTGCTGTGCAAATTGCTCCATTGGGAAGGGGTGAC
>NW_008775967.1:0-311 GCF_000715545.1 Opisthorchis viverrini
GGTGAACAAGTCCACCGGTTCTCAAATCCCTTGTACCATCTTTCGTTCTCTCCTGCCATGTCACATTCTGTTCACTTCTGGGTTTCCGCCCCTCCCCTCTGAATCGGGCACCGAAATCAAAGTTCGTCTTGGCAGGCAGTAAATGGGCAAGCATGGCACAGGGTCCAGCGGAGTGAGCTTGCAAAGATTGATGCATCCTTTGGAGGAAGTACCTTTTACTTTACCAGAAGGCCGTCTTCTGGTAACCTTATCGCGAAATCGTTGATTGCAGCCAATTCCAGATACACTTGTGAAACTTCGATGGTCACAGG
>NW_008775968.1:0-311 GCF_000715545.1 Opisthorchis viverrini
AATTCACTCTTTTGATACAAGCAATAGTTGACTGGCGGTGATGTGGTGTGCGCCCTCATATCCTCAGGTATTCGTGTATTTTGCGTTACCACATCCCATTAAGGACTGAGGTCATGGCGTCATGGAAATTTTCGCATTCATCTCTTGTTCACTCTTCCAGCACAGTATTCAACTAACTGGTTATTCGCTCGAATACATGTGCCTCATTCCGAAGCCAGCTAAGGTGACGTTTGGTAGGCATTTCAAGTTGCTTTTTTGTAAGAGTTTGGGGCGCGCCTACTTGCTTATGTAATCTTGAATAAAATCTGAAT
>NW_008775969.1:0-311 GCF_000715545.1 Opisthorchis viverrini
GCTCTGCATAGGATCACATTTTGTGCGCAAAATATGTTGTGCATTCCCATTTTCACGATATAATTATATCCTTTCAGCAACTCATATCATAGGACCAAATTAGACATTACACAATCTATACCACACTACTATAATAAAATTTCAGCCAGACGCTACAGACTTAACTGTGGCAAGAGCGTAAATGCGTGACGTTCTTTGCGGTTTAGGGGACTACCGAACTCATCGATTTAAGTTTTTTAATGTTACTGAATTGTTTTGTTGCTTGTTTTACGATGACCCCAGCCGGCACCGTCGTCCTCTTATTAGTTGGG
>NW_008775970.1:0-311 GCF_000715545.1 Opisthorchis viverrini
TCCTAAACAACTATGATTGGAAGATTGACCGATGAGCCGAATAATTCAAACAGTTAAGCCGCCCGTAAATCAAGACTTAAAACTGGTCTAGCCTCAATAACATATGACGTCAAGTGTGGCCAGCGAAGTGAACCGGAGATCGCTGCGATTGAGACAACGGAGGAGCAGAAATGTCTCCGCAGGGAACAGAGTCCGTGCGGAGGTCTACAAATCCTGTATCTTTGCACCTCTCAAACAGTCTGGGTAACTGATTCCATTTCGCTGGGCTGGGTACCTCAATTTTACTGGTGATCCCCAAAATAGGCGACGGA
>NW_008775971.1:0-311 GCF_000715545.1 Opisthorchis viverrini
ATGATCAACCTCTGTGAGAGAAATGTCGGACAGTCTCATCTACTATATATCCGATGTGTAGTCTTTTCACTGACCATTATCACATTCATCAGCCACCCGTCAACTACCATGCTAAGATGGTTTTTCACCGATTCCGAAAACCGGAGCACTCTGGATTCCACTCCGCCCTAGCTTCGGCTAGCCTCATTTTGAGAAACAAGTGATCTGTAAACTTCTGTTCTTCCAACCGGATTTAACCGAGTCTGATGGCGCGGTGGTTGAATGCACTGAGTCTGTGCGGTGAAATGCTGCATCATCATCATTGTCAGCTG
>NW_008775972.1:0-311 GCF_000715545.1 Opisthorchis viverrini
TCCGATGTGTGTGAAAAACAGCAAAGTTGGCAACACTATTCACCAGTAATTGCGAATGTCGCGGTAGAAATCGGGACATACTTAGGGGAACTACTCCCGGGGGCTCCTTTGACGTGGAAAGATGAATTCCTAGAACCGGATTACATTACCTTCGTACATATATTCCAGTGATTTCAAACAGATTTTCCGGGACTGGAAGAACACAATGAATTTTGGCCGAAAGGAGTGCAAATGAATCAAACCTTCATGCGGATCCGTTATCTGCACATTGCTGATCACGACAAATTTGTGTACTACGGGAAGCCTGCGTC
>NW_008775973.1:0-311 GCF_000715545.1 Opisthorchis viverrini
TCGGCGGGGGAGTTCGTCAGATGCCTTCATTGTGGAGTAGTTTTGGCGATGTTTTTGAAATCAAAGGCATCTGGACTAAAAACCTACAGGGTTTCGAGTATATCGTTAACCTGGGATAGAAGAATTCATTACAGCCAGCTCACTTACTGCTATATCTGTGAAAACCCATTCTTATATTGATCGGAATAAACCATGCTGTTCAGGTATGGTTGATTTGATATCATCTTCAGCAACGTGTGCCCCGGTAACCCTACGTTTCGCTGTGAATGAATGAATTTCATGCCGCTAACACATCATGGTGAAGAACTTGG
>NW_008775974.1:0-311 GCF_000715545.1 Opisthorchis viverrini
TGTCACAGGTTTCTCCTTTTTCCCGTTTGTTTCTCACTAATTTAACGAGATTCAACCGCGACTAACCCATGTTCTCCGTTAGAAGAGATCATTCACACATCAGTAAATTTCAAACAGTCGTCAGGACTGGTGTGGAATGGTCAATTTACACATCGACATTTCAGTAGAATGGCTTACTACTGTGTGTTGTGGATGCTCACCACAAACATAAGTTCTAATTCTTGTCGGACATGCACTGGGAGTTGATTCGGTGATGCGAAGTGGCCTATGGTTTTTGTGCACCAGACTGAATTGGGATCCATGTACTTACA
>NW_008775975.1:0-311 GCF_000715545.1 Opisthorchis viverrini
ACTTTAACCGACGCTTACGCGTGATTCTCAGTGCTAAAGACGGTCAGCTCATATATTGTTGTGCACTAACAACCTGGTGCAAGTGCTCAATATCGCAAAGATCTGGTTGTCTTAGCAGTTTAATTCACCGATTTCAAGAGACTACATATCATCTTCCATAGCGAATTAAATTTTCCACACCAGGGGCACCGATGACGTCATTTTCCACCGGCTCATGAGCAAGTGCTTCTCGGAAAAATGCTCGTATCTGGTCGTGTGTTAGTGGACGATGATAATCCCTGGGACTCCACAACCGTCTCAGTGCAGCTTCA
>NW_008775976.1:0-311 GCF_000715545.1 Opisthorchis viverrini
CGTCAAGAATAGAAAGCACGAAAATTAGCACTCCAGCCGAGTTTTAAAAAGCCGGTTGGTTTCAGCACATTCCTCATGTAGAATTTATTCTCTTTTGGAGGGACGCTTTATGAAAAAATAACTGCCTCATGCTTGACACCCAACGTTCGCGCACAATCACGAAAATAGCAAGAATGCCGAACACGCCAATTTCAAGTTCCGTTATTCCTTTGCTTCACCATACCCACCGAAAGTGCTTGTGGTCTGGGATTATGGTAATGTGACATGGTTGGGCAACGACCACACATCCAAGTCGAAACAACCATGAAGAA
>NW_008775977.1:0-311 GCF_000715545.1 Opisthorchis viverrini
ACACGCAACCACCGAAAACCGCGCACGCCAATAACCATCCCCTAGATTTGGTCACTGCCACCGGAAGACACTTCCGTGATCATATGTAAATTTTGCTCTACTGAGAAAAAATGACCACTGTGTTCTGACCTTTGATTTCCTCTGCTACTGGGCCATTAATTTTGCACATAAACGTGATTTCAAAACATCCGCCTTGTCAACTTTTCAGGAAATCGCACTGTTTGGGTCAACTAAAACTACTACCAGCTTCAGTAAAAAAAGTTACACGGTACTACACCCCAGAATGTTCACGAGGCTGACGCAATACGTGT
>NW_008775978.1:0-311 GCF_000715545.1 Opisthorchis viverrini
CCTCGGTAAAACGATCAGGAACCTTGAATAAACGAAAGGAATCTGCACCCAGATGCGTCGGCAATCCAAACTGATGTACGCCTGTAGGCGGTCCATCTTCCATAAACCGAAATGAACTGAACTCAAACATGGAAAACCCCCTTTGGAGCAACAGTTATTTTCCGAACAGGTATCGCAATTTTCTTCAATATGATAGCCACTCTACCATTAATTTCTTTAGGACCATTGTGGTAGGGCCTGATTAACCTCAACGATCCAACCACTTTACTTCAAAGTCTTGCAGAACTGGTCGATGGTATTCACTGCTCACT
>NW_008775979.1:0-311 GCF_000715545.1 Opisthorchis viverrini
GACCCTTTTCCAACGCGAACAAGAAATTATTCCACCTGCTCCGAAGCATGAAATTTCACAGCTGTGTTAAGGTTTGTAGAACCTAACGTATTTTTCTAAAGTTATAGCCCTCAATGAAATAAACGCATCTCACACCTGCCGCTGTCTTATAGGATTATTTAATCATGCAAAATCCTGCTTCACAGAAAATATCCCTGATGACGTACGATGTTTCGGTATACTATCTCACATAACAGGATTCAACTACACGACACATTCGATAAACATTTCTCCTCCAACGAATGCCATCATCCTGCTGTTTCAAGAAAAAA
>NW_008775980.1:0-311 GCF_000715545.1 Opisthorchis viverrini
CACGAGGAGCTGAGGAATAGACCAGCTGCATGGGCCAACCCGAAGGACGCATATGTGGCTGTAATGACCTTGCCCCGACTGTGGCACAAGCAGACGCCCGGGCTCGCGAAGTCTCGCCAGGACCGAGGGCCTATCACTTGCCTACAAAAAACCAAACTATCCACGACTTACTCAACACAGATTGTCGACACTTCCGGTGGTAGTCCTGAGTGGATCGTCGCCAACCACGCACCGTCGTTTTGAATTCCCCTCTATAAAATAGTTGAATATTTCCTGTTGGTGCTGGCCACAACAGATAGAAACACCGTGTC
>NW_008775981.1:0-311 GCF_000715545.1 Opisthorchis viverrini
GACAAGTAGAAATTCTGTTTATCTTTCTCTGGTTTTGCGTTTCTGATCATCCAGTCAACATTTCACCACGTGAAGTATATTCCGTGGCTGGAGGGTTAATGGTGTGACTTAGTCACACTGGTGACCAGTCGCTACGTTTAGTGGTAGGTTGCGGGTCAGAAATTTCCTGGGGAGATGCGCACTGCTGATGAATCCCAGTAAAGATGAAGCAGCTTTTGGGCATAGATTAACTTCAATTGAGGGAAGAAATCCACTTCTGATAAGCTTTTTGTTACCCGACGGGGTATAAAACGTTCTATCTAATCAAATCT
>NW_008775982.1:0-311 GCF_000715545.1 Opisthorchis viverrini
CAAAATGAGGGCGAAACCTTAGGAAAAGCACATGGGGACAAGGAGCTAGGAGAATCAAAACGCAAAAATTCTGAAACCAGACGAAGAAAACATCATCCTAGAGATGTTGAAAAGTGCGCACTTCAGCGGACTGTCAAACAGTGACAGCAATCTTTGAGCTTAACGCCCATATGCGAAATCAATCAAGTGGAACAAATGGTAGCATCCCAAAGTACGGGGTTCGTACTATTTGAGAAAACGCTCAGGGAAGTGGAACACTTATGAGCTGCCATCGACCTGCAAGGGCCAAGTCGTTCGTTAGGAGAAGGATG
>NW_008775983.1:0-311 GCF_000715545.1 Opisthorchis viverrini
TTGGTCACTTGAAGCAAGTTAAAACAAATATGTTTGATGCAGTCATTGATTTCCGGTGGTACAGAATCACGTCAGCGATTTTATGAACAAACTGAGGAGGTTTAGCCCTTTGGGGAATCAGAGTCTATTGACGTTTCCAACCAATGAAAAGGTAAGAAATATTGAAGGTCACACAACCCTGGGGGATCTCCATCAGAATAAGCTAACGCCGACTGTTTTACTTCAACTTACGTTTAGTTGTTCCAATTCAGAAAAAGCTTAGAAGCTATCGATAAGTCGTGGTTTTAGAAGGATTTTCTGGGAATCTCCTG
>NW_008775984.1:0-311 GCF_000715545.1 Opisthorchis viverrini
TATTGGAGCCAATTACTGGTTATTTTGCTTACTGAATGAAAAAGCAACTCTGTAATATCAAAGGACTTGGTTACATGAACGAAATTCATTGATGACGTCCAGTTTGTCGTGAAGATTTCAGTCAGCCACCATGACAACAAACTAATGCATTTGTTGTGGAGGCATGTCGCGTTGTCACCGAGATGCTTTTGCTCCCCAAAAAACGACATAGGTTGAAATTGCAAGTGTTAAGATGGAGGGCTGAATACGCCCCGTTGTGCCATAGACCAATCTGGATAAAGGTTGAAACACGCAAACTGGGATGCGCACGA
>NW_008775985.1:0-311 GCF_000715545.1 Opisthorchis viverrini
GATTTCGGGCATTCAGTGTTTACTTTCAGAAATCTGGCTCTCCTGATAGCTAGGGACAGGGATGAGAAGACTGACGGATAGACAGAGCACCGTCTACACTTCATCTCTGTGGTCCTACTTTTGTCCATCATACCCACACTCAATTCCAGTTGCCCTTAGTGCACAGTTCGGTAAACTCCGGAACAGTTTTTCTTTGAGGTCCGTGTGCACGCGCTGCAGTCATTTGTTGGTCCGTCTGCAACGCTGTTGCTCAGGAGTCATCCCAATTTCGAGGGGACTGCAATCAACTTGGCAAATGAGCGCACGAAGAC
>NW_008775986.1:0-311 GCF_000715545.1 Opisthorchis viverrini
CTTCCTGATCTGTGCTAACATGATGTCCTGCGCCAAGAAGACAATGAGAGGGACCATTTTTTCGCGATAGGAATGAGATTTTTTCATTCCAAATCCTCAATGCAGAATCTGCAGAATGGACAGAATGGAATGATAGGTGGTAGTACATCATCAAATGGCTTAAGATATCCAGTTGATGTATGTATGCCATTTCTGTATGGCATAAAACGCTAGGCGTAAGAGGGAGTATTTAGAAAGTCATGCTGAGATTTATCAGGAAGGCCACTAACCCCAGAACACTAACCTACTGAGACCCTAAACCTCCACCAAAA
>NW_008775987.1:0-311 GCF_000715545.1 Opisthorchis viverrini
GTGTTGTACTCCGTAACACTTGCATGGTACCGCGCTGGGGGAGGTGTGATGTGGCACTGAAAGCTTAAAGGAACTGGCGGATGACGCAGACACTTTGACGCTAAACAAGGACCGGTTGTGCCAGTGTCCATTGTTATACCATCATGTTTAGGCCGGCTGATGGGTTGTTGCTTGTCTCTGCACGCCTGACTACCAATCTCATTCCCTCGGATTTACATCAGAGCCCAGGAACTAGATTCGGCTCACGCAAACCGTCTGTGGCTCTCTTACTGCGACTAGGTGTCCCGAGGTTAGTTCGGGACCGACGTCCA
>NW_008775988.1:0-311 GCF_000715545.1 Opisthorchis viverrini
TTGATTTGCAAATGAGTGTGTTTCTTGAATAAACCCTTCTTTGCCCTTAGCGGCAAGCATAGAGTCAACCAAAGGGGCTTCAAAATGCATTGAGGATCTGCAATAAATTGCGCCACTGCAGAGTTTCACACACAAAATGCCTCGCCACTGTGCATCTGAGTTGGTGACCATGAAGTCTTTCGGGTTCTTACACGAGGGGTTGATTAAGACGAGCATGGTTGAATGAGGTGCGTTGGGTACAACGTATTAACCGTATCTGTCTAATTCAATTGTAGAGTGAAATTTTCGCGTTCATCTAACGGATAATCGTG
>NW_008775989.1:0-311 GCF_000715545.1 Opisthorchis viverrini
ACTTCCAGACGTGCATTCGAGTCCATGTCCACCTTTTGCGAACGACTTGTAGTCTGGACTTTGAATGCAAACGACTCCATCATGCGTAGTGAGAATGGACCACAAGGCATCACGAAGGTAGACATTAAAAAGGATTTGGTCACCTGGCTCTCTTCAAAAATGCCTCCTCGCTCCACCATGAGAAAATGGGCTGAAAAGACACTCGCTCTGCGCCAGTAATCACCGGTTTAAAGCACACTTGCCTGCGAAACGCCTTGTGTGATGTCCCAGCAAAGTAATACCGATCTGCACGTAGACCACAGTGCACTGTG
>NW_008775990.1:0-311 GCF_000715545.1 Opisthorchis viverrini
CTACAAACAGTCCGGTTTATTTGTCGGACTACATACATATATCTTCTGAAGCTCAACCAGACAATCTAGAGAAAAATTGGCAACACTACCGCCAGCGACAGACAGTGCCTACGACTAGGCTCATGGGCGATCACCGGGACCCCATTCTGCAAGACAAACCGCACAAGTGACACCGGAACCCTTCGTAAACTTTCTCACATAATTCTACCAGGGAGCACGATATTCACGTCACAGTTTGTGTGATTATGGAAGAGGAACGATGAACAAAACGTACGGGCTGATGCTAGTGCCACAACCTCGTAAAGAAGCTC
>NW_008775991.1:0-311 GCF_000715545.1 Opisthorchis viverrini
GACAAGGATTAACGGCTAGGAAGCTCAAATCTTTCGTGAATACAGGAAAACGAGTGACGAGTGATATTGGCTCCTTGGCATAAGAAAAAAATCGGAGTAAACTTAATTATAAAGGGTTTTTCTGACTAGTGAAGCAACCAGTTTCAGTATTGACGATGACTGAAAACGGGTCTTTTTATGGTGTTAAAGTCTAAAAGCCGGAAGTACGAGGAGCTTCTTAAATTTACCTAGCTTTAGTTGACCTGTTGAATTTCTGGGAGAAAACCACCCAACTGTACAATACCCAGCAGTTTATTTTCACTCCAAATCTG
>NW_008775992.1:0-310 GCF_000715545.1 Opisthorchis viverrini
TATGGTCGTCAGACCGTTCACCAAGGCCTCGCTACCTTCTTTGAACAGCGCGGGGTGCAGGCCATCCGGGCCAAGTGATCCATCGCCGCGGATAACCGGAACAGGCAACACGTATGTTGTGGCCGCTGATGCGATTTCGAATATTGGATTTCAACCCTAAACTTAACTCAACCAATGTCAAAATAACTGTAGACCGTGTACACCATATTACTTATTGGAACTCATTAGTAGGATGTATCGCAATAACCTGCACAGGTTTTCCAAGCTCGCGTTCTTCTCAACCTACCTGAACTTATCGGCAATGGCGCCA
>NW_008775993.1:0-310 GCF_000715545.1 Opisthorchis viverrini
TTCCAGATCGACAAGGTTTTCTTCACAGTTAGCAGTTTTGTGCTTCAATAGAAGATAGACCGGGAAGATAACAGGATTCTCAAGACAGGTTTGGAAACGAAACCGATCAATAATCGCACTCGTCTAAATGATTTAACACTCGTTTTCTCAGAGCGTCCACAAAACAGTCCCGATCAAGTTCACACACTCACATTCGCAGCGTGCAGCCATATGAACATCGCAAGATGAGAAAAGCGGATATGAACAAAGGCTGACTGTCCAAATTCCGGGCAACTCGCTCCCACCCAAGTTTGTTCAAATGCCTTCCAAG
>NW_008775994.1:0-310 GCF_000715545.1 Opisthorchis viverrini
CGTGCCATCACTGCACTGGCATACTTCGGCTTCTGGACAGCTCCGTAGCGGACGTCATGTTTGAGGTGATCAAACTGGGATATGCAACTCTATGGATTTTGAACGGCCAAGGTAGAACAAAGGTGATGTAAGATCGCGGGTGCTTTCGGCCTGGTTGGAGGTCTCTTTGTAAATCACAGACCAGTTGAAGTGGATAACCTCCATACAGGGTGTTCGAAGCAAGTAGTGCCGAATGGTGAAGCTTGGGACATGAAGGGAATGGGATGAAATCAGTAAGACCTGCTGAGAGTGAGCAGGTATCAGATAGCAT
>NW_008775995.1:0-310 GCF_000715545.1 Opisthorchis viverrini
AGAGTCACCCTGAAACCCTCAAATGACATCACAGTACCTGAGCTGTATTACCTGAGTAAAATATTTCACTCTGATTGTGATCTATCAGCAGTGCTAATGAGATGTAACATTGAAATTCTTAGTTCTGAGAGATAACTCATTTCAACACCTGGCACTTAAGAGCACCGATCTGCGTGTTTTTCTTGGTGTGAGGTTAGGTTATCCAGGATTTCTGCACTGCCGGCTGCAGACCAAATGCGATTGGGTGTCAACCAGAAATGGAAGTAGTCTCTGAATTCGCAACAAGATATTCAGCTGAATTCCAATTTCC
>NW_008775996.1:0-310 GCF_000715545.1 Opisthorchis viverrini
ACTGAGTATTTGAATGGTGTTTACTTGTGGCTGAGTATGGAAGGAAGGTTTCACGGTAGGGTGACGGAATATGAAAAACTACTGGCATTTGGGGGTAAAGAGTGCTTGCTAGACATCAACGAATGCGCGTTTGTTTGTTAACACGTGTCGAGAAGTTGGCGCGTTGTCTGCCAGTATTGGCAGACAGTGTAGATGTGGATAGTAAGGAAGTTGGAAGGACTCGGGACATTTTGGAGACCGAAACATTAGACTTTTGCATAGTTCAATGTGTAAAAGACGAGAACATGGTGTTCGGTGTAATAGGGTTGAA
>NW_008775997.1:0-310 GCF_000715545.1 Opisthorchis viverrini
TCTGTCAACGTCCCACTTGCCAAGGTATATATCCAGCTCTAACGCGGACGTGGAAAGCTAAAAGAAGAAAGCCCTTGATCAGAATCCACTCAAGTGTTCCAAACTAGCGGCAGTCAGTTAGTGGCTGATTAGTTAGTGACGTGATTACATTGGACCAATTGTTGGCAGGCTATCCGAGGACATCAAGTGGCCAGGCCATTTTGGTTATCTCAGAGCAACAATCGGTTGGGGCGTAAGCCAGCACGCTGTATAGACAAAGATCAGCTCACCGCCTGGGAGGTTGTTCGGGAACCAGCCGTCCCTAATAACC
>NW_008775998.1:0-310 GCF_000715545.1 Opisthorchis viverrini
TTTGCAAACGCTAAAATATTTTCTACCCGGCTACAACCTCCCCTGGGAATGATCCATTCTAACACACTGAGCACTTCGTTCCCATTTAACCATCCAGGTTTACTGGCCCTATGCATTAGCACCATCTCTCCATCTAACATCCCTCCATATTGACGCCCATGAATACATAAATTTCCAATGTTAATCATATTTTTTAGAAGGAACTCCCCATTTACTTCTTTTCCCGCGGTCAAACCCTTCCCTCGCCTGAACCTGCTTTTTACTGCGTTCACTTCATGGACTTTGTAGCTACCCTTTCGCCACATACATG
>NW_008775999.1:0-310 GCF_000715545.1 Opisthorchis viverrini
CGTCTAACAGTCTAAAGTGGCCTCTTTAGAAGGAACCATACGTAATTGAGAAGAGACAACAACCGTCATACTTAGAGCTGGAAACGTTGTGTGTGATGTTCCTGGACGCGCACATACTAATCACTGGAAATTTTTCTTGATGCAGAATTTGGTATTTCTGGACCGCAACATAATTCGGCTATACGGTCTGTTAGAGGTCAACTCAAACGAGGCTTGCATATGTATAGGAAACAACTAAAGATGGAAACGGCAAGCTCAAAACGTGGAGGTGGCCAGCTCTGGGTCCACCTAACCCACCAAACAGGATCGA
>NW_008776000.1:0-310 GCF_000715545.1 Opisthorchis viverrini
TCCCAGCCAAGTCAATCTGTTTAGCTCTAAGGCATCTGATATATTATCAGCGTCGATATCCTAGGACCGTGTTTATCAGCAAATTGCGGAAGAATCGACTCATAGATGCGATACTGCCGAAGAATGCGTACGTATTAATGGCCGGATATTTTGAACTGCTCATGTGGTAAAATTTCTTCTAGTCTGGATATCGGTTGACCACTTTATTATTACAAACAAAATCTACCCGTAAACGACTGCATTGGACGTGTGCTATGTTGGGCCATTGTAGTGATTCCATCGACTGCTCTCACCTGGATGTCCATGTATG
>NW_008776001.1:0-310 GCF_000715545.1 Opisthorchis viverrini
TGCACAAACGCGGTAGAGTACTTTTGGTCGTGAATTACGCGCAGTTTACATTGCCTTTCGCCACTTCCGGCACTTATTAAAAGGCAGGTCATTTACAACTCAAACCCATCACAAGCCATTTACGTTTGCTTCCAATGTCAGGCATGATTTCAATTCACCACGCAAGATACGTCATCTGCGCTATATTTCCATATTTACTTCCAATTTCTGGTACACCCCAGGTTCAGACGATATATTTTACGGTTATACTATCCCTCCCCTCATTTCGAGTTTCTTCAATTCCCTTAACCCTTCAGTCTGGAATCATTCC
>NW_008776002.1:0-310 GCF_000715545.1 Opisthorchis viverrini
AGATCCTGGTAGATAGGAAACCCTATAACACGTGTGATACACCCTTCTATTTTGGAGATAGGCCGGACTATCATCCTCTGTCAGAATACATAATACTACATATGATGCCTGGAATTCTTAAAAAAAGATTATTACGTGACGCTCCTATGGAACTTTACTCTCAAACAATTATTATTGTTGCGTTATCAGACCACGAATGGCAAGTATGGGATTTTCTTGATGGGACACACTACTCATGAGGTTGCTGAACATCATCAAACAGTTTGTTCTCTACAATGCATCATCATCCTTGTGGGTTGCGACTACGGTC
>NW_008776003.1:0-310 GCF_000715545.1 Opisthorchis viverrini
GCACTTAGCTAAAGTCGTCCGATGTGCGACTACAGCCCATTATACGCATTTATCTCTTTTCCTAGTGCATTTTAGTAACTTCTTAAACACTACTCTCCGTGTCGAGATGACCCATCTGCTCTCATGTAATTTCTCGCCTATTATCCCCCGAGATATCGCGCCCTCAAGTAAAATTACTTTTATGAATGAGTGTAAGATATACAGGGGAAAAATCATTTTTCACTCTTGATAGTTCTATACAGGCGTTCTCCAGCTTTCTGCGGTTCGTTACACAGCCAGCAATGAACGATTTCCCTTATTTGTCGCAGAT
>NW_008776004.1:0-310 GCF_000715545.1 Opisthorchis viverrini
GGATCCTGTATAAATACTGTTGCTCTAACAAGTGGAGTGCGAAGAGGTCCACACTCCTCCCGCTTGTGGTTCCTGGATCCCGTGTTCACGCGTCTTCTTAAGGCGACATGAAGTAAGCGACGCAACGTGTAACAGGCGCATTCCTCTGCGAGTATCACTGACCGCGAGCAACCTTTTTGAAAACGGGTACTAATATCGTCTCTTCCCACTTGTTTTGGATGGTCCTTTTGGCCCAGACACAAAAATGAAATATCCACTGGACATTACCACATCTTCTCACATCAGAGGAAGAATAATTTCACAAGATGAG
>NW_008776005.1:0-310 GCF_000715545.1 Opisthorchis viverrini
AGGATGGGCATTTCAAAACCAGAATGTGATTCGCGTTGTTCTACCATCCAGTTTCCATGTCCACGTGCAGTTTGTTGTCACATGGAAACAATGCGGTCGAAGTTAAGCTGTCAAGGTGTTAGCAGATCTATAGCATTCTTCACAAGCCACTGAAAGCTTTGCATTGAAGTGACGCTTGCTTGGAAGGTGGAGCGTGTGCCCGAACTTTGAGGCATCCTGTTCATAGAATGAGGTCAGTTGTGATCGCAATCCATCCGCCATAGACATTTCACATTTGTAAAGCGGGTTGCGTGCAAACTTGGTTCATTCT
>NW_008776006.1:0-310 GCF_000715545.1 Opisthorchis viverrini
GGGAATATTTTGATGCATGGTCCGGTGTCACTGCGAATATAAATCTCTATGGATGATCCACATTCTCGGATATGCTCAGCTTGTCATGGGCATTGCAACGATTTCAGATATTGGCACATTAATTAAGAAAATCTTACTGAGTTATCTTCCCCGTTGGAAAGCATGACCTCAATAAGCCTGACTACATAATAAAGCGCAATATCACCGGAAAATAAGGGCAAGTGTTGCACTTCATTATGGTAAACCCGCGCGTTTTTGCTTAACTGGGCTACCTACCGTAACTGATAGGTGCGTGGGTATGTGCGACTTC
>NW_008776007.1:0-310 GCF_000715545.1 Opisthorchis viverrini
AAGTTGTGGTATCTGGGTTATGAAAATACATGTATAAAACTGTTGGCGCTAAATGCAACCGAATCGATCGTTTTCGGACTGTTGAATCCTGATCTGTGTGTTCAAAAGTGACTGGCCATCGTTCGGCCAACCACTCATCATCTGACGCTTATTCACTCTTTCAGGCATCTGTTTATGAGCTCCCCGCTTCTGCATTCTGTATTTGTTGGGTTTGTTCATTACGAATATTCGTTCACAAATGTGAAAGCCAGCTGATAATTGCCGAAGCCACATGTGTACTGGACGTTCCAAAAGCAGATACAAACCATTT
>NW_008776008.1:0-310 GCF_000715545.1 Opisthorchis viverrini
ACAAGGAATGTCGGTCTAGACGATCATAGGTTAACTGCACTACACCCAAACTATGTAGAACATTCTCATAGATTTGTTATGTTATCTAATCTTGGACTTAAAATATTTGAAACATGTCATACAGCAATGAAATGACCGATTACGACATACAGAAACAAGCCAACCGTACATCCTAAATTCTTTCGAAGAGGTTGCAAGCCCGCAGAGTTGGAAGAACCCTGCTCCCCACCGCCGTGTTATTTAGAAGCACGCTTATCTGAATAGGCCCTGAGGAAAAACATACAGCTACCAAGTCCCAATGACAAGGCGA
>NW_008776009.1:0-310 GCF_000715545.1 Opisthorchis viverrini
TTTGCTCAGAGTCGTTTTTGCGTCAGAACAACGTTAGATACAACTCAGTGCGGCCTCGCGTTGCTGATTGTTTAGTCGCACGATTAACAGTCTCGACGGTACAGTGGTATGCGATGAACTGGCCCGCAGTGTATTGATTGCGTTACATCGGTTGGTGACCGCGTCATGGATGTTATGGTCCATATTATCTGCTTCGGTGGGTAATACCAGTAGGACTTAGTAGGGCATACCTACTGAGTCAAAGCGGGTATCGGAAGTGGGCTTGGGTCACATCAAGGGTGTAAATTTATAATCGTTCAGCTGTGGCACC
>NW_008776010.1:0-310 GCF_000715545.1 Opisthorchis viverrini
TGCAATGAATAATACGAAAGAAACTCGTTGGGACAAAACCGCTTCCCTTGCAGGATTGGTTGCCCCACGAGTTAGGCAGGTGGTAATTCCTGCGCACTGCTCAGTTTCAGCGATAAACACCAGCTTCAGTCAGGGAAATAACACAAAACCCACGAATAATTCTCACTGCGGTCACGCTTGTAGGCCGGACAGGTAAGCATACAAAATCTGTTCAATTATTTCTGCTCACAACGTTCGCAATCACCGGCCGAAACCTGTACTTTATTTATGGTAGGCTAGTTACACCGAGTTCTTGCAGATTAGCCGCTAG
>NW_008776011.1:0-310 GCF_000715545.1 Opisthorchis viverrini
AAAATGTCTTTGCGTTGCTTTCATCGATCCCTGATTTATTGCAGCTGTACTCAAAAGAGCAACGAATGAACGACCAAACTGATTGGGAACGTGAGCTCGTACTGGATAGAACGGAGATAGTGAGCGTGCGTGTTCAGTCGAACTGTCCATATAGCGTGATCAGCATGGTTAGCGGTGGTACTGCGGATTAGATGTGTACTCTACTTCGTCGTCATTTAAGCAGTCCAGGTAAATCTCAGTACGCCAATAAAGCATCTGGACTACCAATCCAGCTTCCAAGGACAGTTTAACAGGTTGATTGATTAAGTCT
>NW_008776012.1:0-310 GCF_000715545.1 Opisthorchis viverrini
GTCTCTGAAGACGTTTGATTATCTACTTGACAGTCGCGTGATATTCGTGAATCGGTTTCCCTGCTGTATACTGGCTTTCGGTGTCAATCTTGTTCACACGTGACGAATATAGTACCTGAAGTCTAATTTAGTGGTTTCTGAATTGGGCGAATACCAGTGACTATTTTCTAACGGTAATCAAAAAAATATTTCCAGAGACCTATACAGTCCGTGAATACGGGATAGTGAGTACTCTCTGAAGACCACAGCTTCCATGGGCGGTACGTTAGATCATTTGTAACCCTGAACGAAGTGTATGCGGTGAAGAACT
>NW_008776013.1:0-310 GCF_000715545.1 Opisthorchis viverrini
GAGTTCCTAAAATTTTCCCGATTATTTTCTGAAGCCTACAGGCACACGGTCTGGTTGTACTATTGCAGCATTTGTCCGATGACGATGAGGTCTCCCAAAGCTATCCACACGTTCCAGACGCAAAGGCTCCCGCTAAAACTGTTGGGTAGATTTTCTCATAAGGCATCAGCACTGTTTAATTGTTTACTGTTTACTGTTTAATTGGCTTTGAGGTGAAGTTAGCTGTCGCTTAAGGTCAAATCACCTGAGGGCGATGAACGAAGAAATGGCATCTACTTTTATACGGCGATGTAGGACAAAATTGTTTTTT
>NW_008776014.1:0-310 GCF_000715545.1 Opisthorchis viverrini
TAAAACGATAAGGTGCGAATTTGGCGTTTTCGCTCTCATAAACGGGGTCCATTGGCTGCACAACGCTCATAGTTGCAAAATCTATACGAGTGGAACGAAACGTTCAGCAAAATGCTGGGTTTTATTGCCTTTGTGCTCACACAAAAAAGCATCCTAACCTTCTTTCAAAATTTCGCAGCTTCCCAAGTTTCATTGCCCGTTGAAGCAATCATGCCCTTGGCGGAAGAAGTCCGGTGGAATAACTTCCTACCATTGCGAAGATCCTAGGATGCCTAAATGACGCTCAAAAGTTTGGACTCGTACTCTTAAC
>NW_008776015.1:0-310 GCF_000715545.1 Opisthorchis viverrini
TTTTTCCAATTTTTTCACATTTGACCTTCACCTTTAGGTCGATTTATTGCTTAGTACACAACACTGAAAGTGCGTTCACCGACGATTTATAGCATGTCATGTTTCGAATGTAGGGATTTTTACTGGTTTCCACTCAAAACATTTGTGCAACCTATGGCTCATAACAGGATTTACATACCACCAGGTTGCATGACCCTGGGACTAAGGCGAAAAAGGGGAGGCCTTAGAAGGTCTCGCTCTCTGATCCGATGGTTCTTCAAAGTCTGTCGACTTTTCCTCACTTTACGAAACAGTGACAATGTCATTGACG
>NW_008776016.1:0-310 GCF_000715545.1 Opisthorchis viverrini
AAGGGACCGACACAGAGTTGCACAACCGTCCATCAAGACGCAACACTAGGTCACTCTCCACAGATAGGTTAGTAATTCCTTCGTTGGTTGGTTACTGCATTGGTTATTGTCCTCCTGATTTGGTGAATAGATACATACCTTCAAAAACCATTTGAACGAAATGTCCGGGCTCGTTTTGACAACCGTAGCCAGGGCGGGATGACGTTTCATTGTAGATGATGCTGGTAGTCTCATCCTCTGAGCAACCACAAGTATTCCGAGAAGTGGTCGCAGTTTCATGCAATAGCCTTATGATGAGGAAACTTCCGCA
>NW_008776017.1:0-310 GCF_000715545.1 Opisthorchis viverrini
GGACTCCTAAAGAATAGAATTTTCGGTCAGCAAATTCCACCAAGATTTTAGCTGCATTACTACTATTTACTTAACAGCAGCCATCTTTGTGTCAGTGGTTAGCCCAGCGTTACCGCCCTTGCCAACCAGAAGTCGAAATAACAAATTTTCACTCTCTAGAATAAATGCACATTTGGCCACTTACATGCCTGTGCCTGTCCGGTAGGCATGGAAGGCAGGTTCCTTATTGAGCTTTCAAGTCAATATGTACTCGTTCCCCTTGATTTTTACATCCCCACGGCCAAATGCCCCTTAAGCGCGCGGACGACAG
>NW_008776018.1:0-310 GCF_000715545.1 Opisthorchis viverrini
TACCAACATTTTCCTCTATAGAAAACTCAAAAAGCAGGTGTACAGATGTCAGTTAAGCACTTTTTTACGACGGTATCTTTTAGGAGTTAACAACTCATAACTCCCCATGCACAATTTATTTTAGTTGTTGAATGTGAAGGGCCAATTGTGTACAGGGGGCAACCATTTCCATGGGAATGGGGATTAGCCCGACAGGGATCGATTGCTTGGTTAGAAGTTGAAGGAAGACTTCGGGGTTCGGTAAGTCCGCTTTCAGTAAGCAAAAAATGAATAAACCAGATAATGTTTTTTGAAAACAATGCGCGAGATT
>NW_008776019.1:0-310 GCF_000715545.1 Opisthorchis viverrini
GCCACACAATAAGTCATCGACAGCTCACATGGAATGGTTAGAACTGATGCTAGGTTTAGAATAGAAACAGTCTACTCATTAGCTATAAGGATTCACACCTTGTGGAGGAAAAAAGCGAGACTTACCGCCTTTAGAATCCTCGTTTTCAGGTTTTTTCACTTCAGCCCATTTCCAATCCTCATCGACATCAGTGTAGAAGTGAGCTGCTTTCTGACCGGAGGGGCTAGGAATCCTAAAACAGAGAATCTTTGGACTAATTGTTGGCGACAGCTAATCAGGGCTGCCGCATGAACGGCAGCATGAATCACGA
>NW_008776020.1:0-310 GCF_000715545.1 Opisthorchis viverrini
TGACCCGTTGTCGGCCGTCACAAGCATGAAAATTCAACAAGCGTGCGGCGTCTGTGGTCTAATGCAGCTCTTACAGTGAGAAGTCAGCTCAATTAAAATACTTGTTGATTCCCCCGGTGAGTCAAAGGTGAACGCCGGGGTTGTGCTTGCTAACCTATGGTATTTTAGTACAAGGGATCTAGAACAAAACGGCACAAACACGCAGGGCTGTGGTGCGAATAGGGAAACCAAGCATATTAGGACTTACTGAAGTGCACCTCCGAGATGATAAACTAATTTACCTGGAATTTATTATATGAGATGGACTGTA
>NW_008776021.1:0-310 GCF_000715545.1 Opisthorchis viverrini
ACTTCACTGACCGACATGGTAAGCTACTGCACACTACACTAATGCACTGCATAGTTCTAAGGAATAATATTACCGTATCACTCTTGACCTGTCAGGGTCACTTCAGTAGTTCTAGTAACTCCTTGTATCCACTTGAATTATTCGCACCGAATAGATAGTGATCGCATATACCATGAGAATCTTTTGTTTTTGTTGAAGCCTTTTATGATGCTCCATTACTGATTATATTCTTGCATCCATGCACACTACGTGTTGACTCCCCCAGTGAATCAACGGTGAACCAGGGTAACTTTCCTTGTTTTCTGACTAC
>NW_008776022.1:0-310 GCF_000715545.1 Opisthorchis viverrini
CAAACGCGTGCGGAATAGGCATCTAGACCTGAGCAGCGCCTAGAGGTAAAGCGTTATGTGTGGGGAATTCCGCCTAACAACTTGTAGATACTGAAGGACACTAAACTGACTTGCCTAAAACGGTTCTTTCTGGAAGCCATCTATCCGAACTGTGTCGATCGTCTTATACTTTATCCGAGAATGTTTGCAATGCCGACATCTACTTGTTTTCCATCACGGCCACTGGAATGTAGGGTCGATAGATAGAATGGGGATTTCATTTATGTAATCTGTCGCCTAGATAATGAATACCCCACCAGTTTTTGTTAAG
>NW_008776023.1:0-310 GCF_000715545.1 Opisthorchis viverrini
TGTCAACAGAGTACGGATTGTAAAGATGCATACGAACCAACTAACGGGTTTCCTACTGTGAGCAGTCGGTCAGGTTTAACCCTTATATTGGTTAGTTTGGTGGACCTAGGGACTCAAAACTAGTCATCTGGGGGGGAGTTGCACCTACCATGTCGCGGTTCCCCTGACATCACAATGCACAAGTCTTCCAGTCTTGTCTACCAGCAGTTGTCTGAAACGAAGCTGAGGTAGCTCTAACTTACCTTGCGAGTTTTGTACAGCTCGAGTCGAACACAGCCACTGGTATGAATATACGACGCAGCCTTAACCA
>NW_008776024.1:0-310 GCF_000715545.1 Opisthorchis viverrini
ACCCAGGGTTCTTACTGGGTGAAAATAACACAAATTGCTCTCAATATCAGTGCGTTAAGTTTTTTATACTGACCAACCTGTTGTTAGTTTAGCTCAGTTGACGCGGTGGCGATGAGATACATTTACACTAAGAAACAAAATCTAGTTCTACTGAATAACAAGAGATGTGAAGTAAGGAGCTATATGCCGGTGCATCTGTTGATTGAGCTGTGGTTGAATTAATTCAAACAAAGATGATCTTTACAATTATCTCCACATTACTGAATCCATAATCGTCGTCCTGATCTTATTTCCAATCAGTGGCGAAGAA
>NW_008776025.1:0-310 GCF_000715545.1 Opisthorchis viverrini
CTACGCCCACCAGGACAAAGCAGGGTGGTTTCTGCTGTCGGTGTGTGCGTCACGAAACAGCGCCGTCAACGTCGAGCCTGAGCAGCAGGGTAGAGAGAAAACCAATAACCAATGAGCGTCGTCCAACTGAACCACAGAGTCAGACGGCAAGTGGCGATTCGTTCAAGCCGATCGCTGATTGGTTCAGAACTGCGTTGACCATATATGGCAGCAATGAAGGTCGAACGACTGCCTATACAGCATTGGCTGTCTGTCAACGATCAAGGGTCGATTGCGTCCTATAAAGTTGGTGATTTGAACGTCAGACCCG
>NW_008776026.1:0-310 GCF_000715545.1 Opisthorchis viverrini
TGGGGACTTCCATCGAAGAATGTGTCCAGAACCAAAAACTGTTTTGGATGGGTCATGTATTGCGCATGCCAAACAGTTGTTTGCCAAAGAAAGTGCTGATTTTTAATGCCCAATTCCGAATGGCGGAGGCGGAGTTAACCAACCCTTAACCTGACAAAAGTTATGAAAGAGATTACGGAAAGCTTCGGTGCTGTCGGTGCTGCTTTCCCTCCAAGATGTGGACGTATGATTCCTACTGCACTTGGTTAGAGACGATGTAAGATATTGCTGCTCATCGATACCAGTGGCGTTCTCGTTGTCAGTTTCAATC
>NW_008776027.1:0-310 GCF_000715545.1 Opisthorchis viverrini
CAGCGGCAACCGAAGTTCGACTAGTAATTGCCTTTGAATTCCTTTCCTGCACTCTGTAGGTGGTCCCCAGTGCACTTGATGAGTTATTTGTTTCCATCAGAGTCGGTAAATCGGTAATCATCAGGTCCTTTATGAAGGTCAATGACCATTCAAATTGACTACCCTGTCGATACCGAATGGTCGCATATATCAAGTCAGTACTGAAGATCTGTCAGTTGAGAAATATTCAGAACTGATCGGGAGACTATTGTTTCACAAAGTATACCAGACTTTTCTGAAAATTGGGAATCTGCTTCATCAAACATCATTC
>NW_008776028.1:0-310 GCF_000715545.1 Opisthorchis viverrini
GGGTCACGTGAATTTCCAAAACAGTGTGGTACATAGGACAGCGAGAAATTGCTTACCTTGTAAAGTACAGAGTTTAGGAACACAGACTCCTACAGGCATTGTGACATTGCAGTCTCCATTTGGGTAGTGAGTTTAATTAAAATGGATTTATAAGAAATAGTGCTATTAATCCTCTTAATGTATGTAGTTCTTCAATGAAGGATATGGCGCAATTGGTCGGATTTAGAAGACAACGCTATTGTGGCCCCTCCAGGGAGGCCTTTTCATTAGACATTTTTCTCCGGATGTTACTGCATCTAAAATGCAAAAC
>NW_008776029.1:0-310 GCF_000715545.1 Opisthorchis viverrini
TTGATCAACACTTTCTCAAAATTAACCAAGTAGTAGTATATCAGAGGACTGTGGTGTCACCTATGTCTGCCTGCTGGTGTCAAAACGGACTGTAAGCACCAGCAAATGAGTGGTGTATCAATCTTCTGGCTGCTTGATTTCAAGAATAGTCCCATCATATACGACTTCATTTTCTTCATTCAAAGTATGGACCAAAAGATTGATAGAGCCATTCCACAAACGAACAGGTCCGTTCGGCTTCTCCGTTCACGTGAGCAAACAAGCCCTTAGCATGCATGCATTTCACTGGGCATCAGCAGATTCGGATAAA
>NW_008776030.1:0-310 GCF_000715545.1 Opisthorchis viverrini
CTTGCCATCAGTTTGTAATCCTCCAGAATTACGTTTTGTGCAAATCAGTGGCCAAACTACGATAGCTTCTTTAATATCACAGAAGAAGTCTGTCTAGATGTGCGCCGGTGGCTACATTCATGTGCTGCTATCTAATGTTCAGCTTACGTTTTTCGAAACAAACCGAACGAAATCTCACGTAATCTGATGAGGCGCCTCAAGTTTAATTTCCGCCTCTCATAGGACGAAATAGCATCCTGAGAGAAAACTGGGCTATCAGTGTACTTCTCTTTTCATCGCCGCGAAGCTCAATATGAAATTTTTCATGCTT
>NW_008776031.1:0-310 GCF_000715545.1 Opisthorchis viverrini
GGTGTTTTTGAAGATATTACCAATATATTGACAACTTATCACGCATTAGTAACAAAAAAGACAGCCTCGGTAAAATGATTTTGAACTGAGGAAATCAGGTTACCCACAGAGTCGGGTCGTAAATTCAACAGGATTTTTGGTGTTCAAGGTAGTCGGAAGCTATTACGTACGACTAAATTGGTGGGGAAGTCACTTGAGAGGTCACTGTTCAAATAAAAGCGATATTAACGATTGACTCCCCGGACAAAGAATGAACGGAGTGTCCGTGATTGTACCTCACCTACCTGAATGGGTCAAGAGTGCCTGAGAA
>NW_008776032.1:0-310 GCF_000715545.1 Opisthorchis viverrini
GGCGCTCAGCTCCCTCAACAGAAAGCCTATGTGAGATGGCATAGTACGGATATGGGAGGGAAACCTGCTCCTTAGTTTGGAATACAGGCAAAGGAAAAAGTTTTGTCTGAAGATTGTTCGACATGTCGACCCATGGGAGTAAACATCCAGGGGTACGGATATTACGGGGGTACAGGAAGAAAATTTAGGGCAGCAGTCAGCTATGTAAGCCCGCCGGTAGATTGGGCGGTGTAGGAGGCTTAGTATCAACCTTGTGCGCCTTAGCCATGATGGATCCAGCGAAGTGACAAGCAGCGAAGACGATACGGTA
>NW_008776033.1:0-310 GCF_000715545.1 Opisthorchis viverrini
TGAACATAAGATTTTTTGGGGATTCTGAAATGGCACTATTTGAAGCAACAGCAGGTTTTTCCCCCGTGAGGGAAATACCCCCGAGCGTGAGGGGTCGTCATATGGTCATGACCATGGCCATTTCAAAAACCGGTAAGATTGTTGCCATAATCCATCAAGGTGGCTGGCCTGAGAGGATCACCACACAGAGATACCGTAGCCAACCAAGCATCTGTTGCGAGCGTGCCACAGGTTGGTCACACTTCTAGTGAGCCTGATGGTGTGATCTAAAAGCCGGTTTGTATGGCCATCCGCGGAAATTTCAGTCGAA
>NW_008776034.1:0-310 GCF_000715545.1 Opisthorchis viverrini
GTGATTAACACTTGGCTAAACTCTCTCTCCCTTCAGCGCAAACGGCTGACACTGAAGATCGTCTGTTATTGCATACGGTATAGTGCTCAGCCATTAAACATAGTGTCCGTCCGAATTTCCAGAGTGCCTGATGAGTTGCCAGCAGGCAATGATGCCCAACAGTGATGAAACAGCGCTGAAATATTTGACAACATTTCAGTATAAACTGACTTCAAATGCTGAGTGACGTCTCAAAGGAAGCCTGAAAATTTGTGGATCTCCGATCATCTGTCTACCAATACTCGGAAACTCGACACATTCAGGACAGTAC
>NW_008776035.1:0-310 GCF_000715545.1 Opisthorchis viverrini
CCGTAATAGATCTCACTTTTCAAGAGAAGAGAAGCTGCTTAAGAGAAAGCATACTACTCGCTAGCCTCATCAGTAATATTCGCCATTAAGCAACAATAAAAACATCTCAAATCAGTGACGTCAGACCTGCGGAGTATCGGTCGTTTCTCACGCACGCTGAGTTGCAGGACTACCATTCATTTGTAACTCTTTGGCATTAGTACTACCTTAGTGTGGGCTAAAGTCGAACACGTTCTCAATTCATCTTCAAAAAGCGCAAGAGGAGAACTAAGTATGCTTTTGATAAGAGAAAAGTTGGCACCAACAGTGG
>NW_008776036.1:0-310 GCF_000715545.1 Opisthorchis viverrini
AAACATACCAGGGTAGGATTCCTTCTCTGATAGATTTTTTGACAAACACCACACCGTTTGGGGCAATGTTCACATTTTGCTCCAAAGTCTGAAAATGAATAGTAGCGCGAAATAATATGACGTGGAAAAACTCAATGAGAAAATAAACAGTAACTTAGAAACTGAACGGTGATGAACTGCTACCGGAGGTAAAACTACCGATAAGGTTGATAAGAACTCCATAGTCAATTAGTGGTCTTCTTCTCAGGACTAAGTTGCTATTCAGCTGAATTTCCCGTCACCACGAGTTTAATTTGAAAACAAGTAGGTA
>NW_008776037.1:0-310 GCF_000715545.1 Opisthorchis viverrini
CATCATCATCATCGTCTGCAGGCTTCAACCTTTCGTGGGGCCGCCTGACTGGAAGTGAGTCAATCGATCGACGCGATCACAACCGTTACTGTGTCGTCGTTCGAGGTGTGGGACAAACCAATCACACCACTTAAGCGTGAATACCCTCGTATTTTCGGATGTCACAATTCATGTGCGTCCAGCGGACGATCGTGGAGTAGTAGTGATGCACTCGCCCATCGGCTTCCCTGAACCTATCAGAAGGGAGCACCGAATTACCTGCAGTTTTACTGCAGGTGTAGAAAAAAACAAAACTGGATAGCCCAAGGTT
>NW_008776038.1:0-310 GCF_000715545.1 Opisthorchis viverrini
TTTTAATATCGTGATCAGTACTTCGGTGGGATTGTTAGTGCAAGCCGTTATTGGAGTGTTACAGAAAAACCCAGTAATCATGATTTGTCGATATCAACTGGGTGCGAATTAGTCTGCTACATCTTAACGGAATTATTATTTCTAAAATGATTAACAATTCAAATGAAACATCCAAAATAAATGCGATATTCATTTTGAACGAGGTTTAATACGTGCAAATTTACTTTGAAAATGTTCGGATACATGGATATTTCATTGCTACAGCGTAGCTGAGAAGTACATCTCATATCCGCTTAAATGCATGCTTATT
>NW_008776039.1:0-310 GCF_000715545.1 Opisthorchis viverrini
AGGTGTGTACACACTTCTCGCCAGAAAGGACATAGGCTATTTACCATTGGTACAGACATAAGGATATTTGAACACTTATTTGAACAGTTATTTGATTGGTTAATCCATTTGTCCAAGTTACTGAAGGCATTCTGAATTCTTGTCAAGTCTTATACCTTGGGCATTCGATGCTGGTCTAGAGATCGATTCCATGATCGGTTAGCTTAGACTTTTTCGTCCTACCTAGCTGAACTTTCTTACTAAGGATCATTTCACAGCTAGGCACCAAACCGCCACGGTGCAAAGTAAACTGCAGCTACCTGGAATACTG
>NW_008776040.1:0-310 GCF_000715545.1 Opisthorchis viverrini
GATTATTATTATGATAGTCCCAGTTGTTCTTTTTGTCTATCCGGATACAAGTCCTGTGCACACCTTTTACCTTGAAAGCGCACAAATACGGGCAGTCTGAGCTAATTTTCCGCTAACGTTTCGTTTTTATACCATTTTCATAGGGGCTTTGGGCACCTACTCTCTCTCAAAATACTGACTAATCACATCAGTCATTTGTTTTTCATAAATCTGGTACCACCACGATTAATGGTAACATATTGGATATCAGTTGTCCGGAGTCCAAATCTCGGTACAGTACAGGACGTGTACTCGCTGTAGCACCCTTTCG
>NW_008776041.1:0-310 GCF_000715545.1 Opisthorchis viverrini
TAATAATAATAATTTTAATAATTACTTAGTAAAATTACTAAATAATCATGCAATTGATAGTAATAGCATTTATTCTAAATTTTTTGACCAAAATATAATTAATGACACTGATCAACTTAATCAACTATTAAATGGAGCATTATTATTATTTGGTTCTGATGATAAAGCTTTATTAAGTAACAGCTATGGTATTGCTCAAGCAGTTCATTATTATAATAAACAATTAGAATTTAAAAAAAGCGATCTTAGAAATGATTTACAAGCATGAAAAGAAGTGCAATAAAAAGCAATTCAACACCCAAATGATATT
>NW_008776042.1:0-310 GCF_000715545.1 Opisthorchis viverrini
GTGTCTTGTTTCCTGACAAGATTGGGCGCAGACTACAGCAATGTTTACGGGGAATTAGAAGAGCATGTCAGTCCATCGATTCCATGGCTGGTAACACTGAAATTCCCGAGTGCATTGAGGTCAATAAGTTAGGTTGATAATAATCTAGCTAACTGCTAAAAAGCCAGAATGTCATGTTGGACCAATATAAGCAATGCACTATTCAGGTACATCTGTGAGCAAATGCGCGATGTGGACTCCCTACTTATATGATATTTATAGTAGTTACCAACGTTGCACGTTACCCGCAGCCACGTGAAGATCAGGAAAA
>NW_008776043.1:0-310 GCF_000715545.1 Opisthorchis viverrini
TGTGTTTTTTCTGACCCGACTCTTTTGCCTCTGAAAACAATTGTTGGACAGTTTAGCCCCTTTACAAGATGGCTCTTAATCGATACGGTTTTCCTTTTTGTTTGCAGTAGATAAACAAGCTTTGCCGAGTAAACTTGAACCTATGGGTTGTCCTTCTTCATCTTCCGACTGGTTGTGTCATTAGTTCTCATTTCGCCTACAGTCATAAACTCAGGAAAACGGTCATTTCTAGTCCCCCGTAACACTGGCATACTTCAGACTTACCGTTTGTGTTCACCCACCATAGTAACTGCCTCCGAGTTGGTAACCA
>NW_008776044.1:0-310 GCF_000715545.1 Opisthorchis viverrini
CAAGTCCCTGCTTGTTCATAAACTAGACCGACTCAATACAAACTAGATGGTTATGTTTCGGATGTTTGACCATATCTTTCAAGATCTTCAACTTTCCGATCGATTTCTGCATGTCCGACTGATAAACTTTGTTCAGTTTCTCTGCATGCCCACTCATGTGATCGGTCGTGAGCCCCTAATCTGGAAATCCTTCACTGACCAATGAAATATCACGTAAAACTCGCTGTTAGAAACGGTCGAGTGAAAAACACACTTATACTGATAGAAAACCATCTGGCCGAGGGAACTTTTTTTGGCGAACAAGGAACCG
>NW_008776045.1:0-310 GCF_000715545.1 Opisthorchis viverrini
TCGTTATGACACTAGGAGTACTAGGTTAGTCAACTGAAGACCACAGTTGTTTGGTTTGAATCCAATTTCGAGAATCACCTAACGAAGGCCTACTGGCTGCGACCATTAAATGGCTACACCCTGGTATCGACACTGGCAGCTCACATGGAGACAATGACGTGAATCCAAATGAGAAAAACAGAGTTTTGGAGGCACTGAAGCGCAGTAAACGAATGGCTCGATTATTTGTGGATTTTCTTCTACCTACTGACCACGAACGCGTTCATAGATGACTGTCTGAATTGGAAGTTTTTGCAAGGATGGTAAAAAA
>NW_008776046.1:0-310 GCF_000715545.1 Opisthorchis viverrini
GCATCGGCAAGGTACATGCAAGCTTGTCGAACGGGCATCTGCTCCGGGTTAGACCGGTACATCCCGTTCTTGGCAGCAAGGTTCAACTGAGAAGCAGAAAGAAGACTGTTTGTGTGGTAGACATGTACGCTAACATTGTAGGAAAATACCAAATACCGGGAATCGGAAAAATAATGGATTGTCATCTGTCGCTCCATATTATTATTGTGTGACTTCCTCAGCCGCATTACGTGTTCACAATGCTGATTTCTCAAACTACTGATTGACTGAATCGACTTCCATCAATAACATATGGCACGATAGCCGGGTT
>NW_008776047.1:0-310 GCF_000715545.1 Opisthorchis viverrini
AGCAGTTTGCCGTGAGAATGAGAACCAACTAACCGATTGCATAAGCAGAAATCATTCTGCATTTTACGCTTCTTTGGCTCCCAGATACATTGACTTATTCAAATGTCAAATGCATGTGTGTTGTGGGACATTCGGACAGAACTGATGGTTCAAAAGCTACGGGAAGGTGTTATGGTTTTATGCTTTAGGCTGTGCCTCCCGAGGAACGTGATTTTGGTCTATCCCGAAAGTGTACGCTCCTCTAGGAACGCAACGCGTTTCTCCTGAATACCTGAGAGGAACAAACAGATGATAGCTATCACGGAAAAAA
>NW_008776048.1:0-310 GCF_000715545.1 Opisthorchis viverrini
GTCCATTGCTGCTCCATCTACGGGAGGAGATCCCTAAATAGATTCAAGTGATGTTGAAAAATGACAACCAAAGAAGCCAATAGTGCGTACAAAGTCCCAGTTGTGCTTTTAAAGAAGCCTAACAGGAAACGGATTTCGCGTGGATTCCCGGTGATTGAATGAACGGCCGTAAATCGGGTTTTAACTGAGTCTTCGGTTGTGGGGATTTTCGATTCCCTCCAGCATTCGTGATATTTAGTGTGTTCGACGTGCTTTCCGGATACGGGAAACTACCTGTCAAAGCGAAGGCCCGGAAGAAAACTGCGTTTAC
>NW_008776049.1:0-310 GCF_000715545.1 Opisthorchis viverrini
TAGAAAACTGAAGGGTGATTTTTCCGGCAATTTGACAGTTTGGTATTGTCTTTAGCGTCTAAACGCTATTCCAGGTGGCCTTTTCACAGAGACACCTGGTGCACTACAAAATTCGTCCCTACCTGGCAGAGGACATTCGACTGTTGTTGGTGGTGCTGGACCTCGAAATGCACGCACGTCTGGACGAAGCACTGGAAATTTGGAAATTATGCTTCGTCGAAATCGATATTGTGGACATTCCCCTCTAAGATATTCAAAGCAGTGCACCTACAAGACCAAATCACACTGACTTCGTGAGTGAGTGAGTGAG
>NW_008776050.1:0-310 GCF_000715545.1 Opisthorchis viverrini
TGAACCATCCATGCAAGCCAACTTCGAAAGTCTGAAAAGGCAACCAGTCACAAGATCACTTTGGCACTCCAAAAAACACCGTTATTGGACAACTCATATAATGAGGAAGACCGTATTCCGTCAAGAAAACTTAATACACTGAGAGGTTCAGGTTGCGGAGTTTGTTATGATATAGCAGACAAACTAACACCCGGCTCTCATTTGTTCTCCACCAGCATAGGCTTGTTTATAACAAACTGATTGGTTACTGATTGGTTAATTAGCGCCTGATAATAATTTGAACTTGTTGACACCATCTCCGGTGCCATAA
>NW_008776051.1:0-310 GCF_000715545.1 Opisthorchis viverrini
TCGAGATTTAGAGGTCGGGTTCGAACCACCGACCGTCCGATCACCCCCAAGATACAGCCAAGTACAGGTGATGGCATGTTCAGTTAATTTGGGAATAGGGATGCTACACGATAGGTTTGGTTCATGAGCGCCGTGCGCGATTCAGTCAAGTCTGCCAGCGTTGGTAACTATTGGTGAGTTGAGCTATGGGATCCTCATCCGGGGAGTTGGCAGTTCTTAATCCCACCGAACTGATTGGTTCGTGTTCCCATACTTCGGTCATATGTTGTCCACCTCTCGATCGATTCCACTTAGTATAATGTTGGGGGGG
>NW_008776052.1:0-310 GCF_000715545.1 Opisthorchis viverrini
TGCAAATATGACGAAATTCTTACCTGACTCCAACTGTCTTCATGACATATTCCTTCCATCCTGTTAGACTACTCGTTCGAATATGACCATACCTGTGTTCTCGTGTCCCCATCCAATGTAACCCTTGAATCTGATTTCTCTACAACGGTGCAACCAGTTAGTCTGCTAATTTTCAGATGGTCCCATATTTTTGAGACAAAACCTGCCCCGTTCCCCGCATTCTAATTATTCCATCTCCCCTCCACTTTCGCTTGCTGTGACACCTGCCAACTACCCAACCGCCCAAGGTCACTCATCACAAGCAATAGGT
>NW_008776053.1:0-310 GCF_000715545.1 Opisthorchis viverrini
AGATGCAAATTTTCTAGAGAAGTGGATCTTGCCATATTTTGTATCATATCCGTCTTGATGGATTTCACCAGGCCGCTGAGGAACGAACCACTGATGACAGTTAATCACACAAAATGCAGTGAGTCTACTGGAGCCGTTTAGTGCTCACCAGTTTAACGGAGTCTGTATGGTCTAAGGTATGCTTACAGTGACCATCACATATATTTCGAATCCTTTTCTTTTCTTTTTTCACGGTTCTATAAGACAAAAAGCAACAAGGTATGGCTTGCAACCGATTGGTGATCAGCTTCCTACGGCCTCCGTAAAAGGA
>NW_008776054.1:0-310 GCF_000715545.1 Opisthorchis viverrini
CGAAACTCCGACACCCCATGACCGGTTTCGCTCTTTTGGGGTTCATAACAGGATAATGTACTCTTTTGGAAAAGTCTACTGTGATATCTAGAATATCATAGCAAGGTAGCCTTTGGTGCAGTAAATGTTGTTGAACAAACGAGAAATAGAGCTGTGAATCAGTTGAATCTAATCGAAAATCAGATAGATATGCAAATGAGTGGAATTTTCTTGCGAATTTCGTATACTTTGGGTCCAAATAGAACTTGCGGTTGACGGAAACTGGCAGACTGCGCCTAGTCGTTGATCCCCAAGAAGGGTGGAACCGGTC
>NW_008776055.1:0-310 GCF_000715545.1 Opisthorchis viverrini
TGAATTAACTCACACTGTTTGTGTAAGAGAAGCCCACATAGCGTAAAACGCCAGACCAAACGAGCAAAGCACTGATTCCAAAGACGTATGAGGTGGGCTCCGGGTTTTGATGAAGCTGAATTGGGGGGGAGGGGGTCGGAGGAAGAAGGGTGAATAATTAGGCTACAATTTTGGGTGGAGAACGATAGAAAACATGTTCGACGTCAGTTAAAATGAGAAACCACGGGTCATTCAGAAACTGAAATTAAATCAGCCCACTAGCACACGAAGTGGTAGCTCTTCTGCAAATCCGAGGGCTACGTTTCTTCCC
>NW_008776056.1:0-310 GCF_000715545.1 Opisthorchis viverrini
ATCGCATCTTTTGTGCACAGATTGCTTTGATTTCTTGTGTGGCACGTGCAGACAGACGTTGACCATAAATGACATCGGGGATATTGGAATAAATGAAGCTCCGAAGAAACAGTCCACGATGATTTGCAATATCTGGACCTGTTTTGCTTCGACAGCTCGAACTTGCGAGACCTCTCCAAGTTTTCCGAGATTATGAATGACCACACGAATTCACACAATTCCTGCATGTTCCCGTCATACGCACACTCGATTTCGCCTACTCTAAACGCTTGAGTACATAACCGCACATTCGTGGTCCCAACGTGGACCA
>NW_008776057.1:0-310 GCF_000715545.1 Opisthorchis viverrini
TAGTACATTACAAAAGCCTATGAGAGGTTAAACTGCATTCATTGAAGCTGCAACCCAACCATAACATTTTGAAAATAATATTCTAAGCTCGCGGAGTTCACTCGGATATCGTAAGTGATAGGCTTGTGCCATGCCAGCAGAGCTCGTGGACACAGCCGCTCTACGAAGTGCCCGATGCTCACATCCGTGCTGCCATTTACTCCGACAGCGTGAAGATACTGACCGCGAAGTCCGTGGTTCGAATTCGACCTATAACTCTCGACGTCCCCTGCCTAGCTTTTGGAAACCTCGCAGTATCCCAGCCCTCGTG
>NW_008776058.1:0-310 GCF_000715545.1 Opisthorchis viverrini
ATCCACTCTTCCGCCGTCAAGCATGTGATTATGATACTTACCAGGTATCGAAACGTCAAAGGCGAGATTCACCTGGATTCATTTGTCTTAACCGAATTCGTATGCAGTTGGGAGCAATTGTCAAAATCTGTCGCATCTGTGTTCAGGTGGAGCGTGCGGTTGACGAAAACTCGGAGGCCGAGGCTACCTTGTGACGGGCGAAACCGCTCAGAGAATTACCAAGTATTTTGCTTGTCGAAAGATGATGCCAATTTACTCATCCACCATCTGGCGGCTGCAAAGCCTTGTGTAGCATTCTTCAACGTTTTTT
>NW_008776059.1:0-310 GCF_000715545.1 Opisthorchis viverrini
TCAGCTTCTCGTCTACGCGGAAAAAAGTTCATAAACTGCGGGGACTAGACGCAAACAGAAGGTTTTTCACTTCTGGCTGGTCGTAGTTGACGTGCGTGTCCAGGTTTGAGGAAAGTTTCGGGGAAGAACTGATCTTCTGAATGGCTGTGTTCAGTGGGCGTAAAACCCCGACTAGATTCTTCCACTCTACTGAGGTTCCGGAGGACCCGTATCCCCAGTCGTTGCGTCACCAGTATATTTTCTTGTGTACACCTCAGATGCTCATCAGTAGAGCGAATTCTGCTTCTTCTAGAGCTATTTGGAATGTTGG
>NW_008776060.1:0-310 GCF_000715545.1 Opisthorchis viverrini
TGTGAGAACAGCCTTACCCTGAGTATGCTTGATACAGATGAATCCGTGTCACCGAGTTACTGAATAAAGATGTATTATCTAAAGCGTCATGTGTTTACAACAAATCATACCTACTAGGTAACCTCAACATGACTTCTCCGGTCCAGCACAGTAAAGTACTTTTCGGACACCCACGAACGACCACAGTACATCAGACAGTTGTAGAAAGATCACAGCTAGTGTCCGCTTATATGCGCAATTTACGTATTGTCCAATCATATTTTGTAACCCAGAAGACAAATTTAGTTGATGAGTAAAAAACCATTCTATC
>NW_008776061.1:0-310 GCF_000715545.1 Opisthorchis viverrini
CTAAAGTCATGAGAACTTGGCAAAGCAAATTTATCTTAGAAGCAATCGATGAATAGAGCGTTTCATATAGATTTTAACTTCATGGAAACATGCAGCTTGAATAACTGCACTCAGCCAGGTTTATATGTAATGAGAGTTAGAACTCATTTAAAAGAAAAAAGCTGGTATTGCAATATAAACAGAGTATATGTATGCCATTCCTGGATAGCAAGTAGGGCAGGAGTCTAAGCTTTTACCACTAACAAAGACGAACAGAATCGGTTTATCTGTAAATTTCTTTCACTGATATGAACCCACATGTCATCAGTTG
>NW_008776062.1:0-310 GCF_000715545.1 Opisthorchis viverrini
TGAATCCCCAATCAATATTTCTTACACTGCCTTGAAGAAAAAAATCTTCAACACTTCAGGCCGATTAACTTAGTGGCAGCTGAAAGCGCTAGGTTCAATATGTTGGCCCACTCCCATTCTCGGTCGGTTCGCGATTTCGTATTGCAGGTGCAGACACAGGCAGCCAAATTTGGCTACGGTGTCCAATTGGAAGACCGACAGCGTGTCAGGCTCATTGCTGGCATTCAACTGCCCGAACTACAGCAGAAGCTGCTGCTCTGTCCAGATAAAAACACTCAAATTATTCGGAAAATGTGTGAGCAGTATGAAG
>NW_008776063.1:0-310 GCF_000715545.1 Opisthorchis viverrini
AGGGGCATGTGAAAATTTGGTGCGTCTGAAGCACAACACGAGTCATTTTGAGTACGCTACATGAACCGAAAATGAAATTCGAGATAAGGGGCGAGCAGCTTCACAATCAATTGCTAATAGGCCAAACTCAAAGCATAGGTAGACATCCTTATGCGCCGATTACTAGTGACAAAGGTATACAAATGAAAGACTATCAAAATCAAATGTCCGTTGCAGTCAGCAGCTTGAAAATTAGAATAGCGACACTGCTTGCCATAACACAACCCGTAAATTGGCTATGAAAGTCTCCACACTGAAATCTAGGCCTCAG
>NW_008776064.1:0-310 GCF_000715545.1 Opisthorchis viverrini
GTTGCAACCAGTTAGTTTGCAAACTTAAAAAAACACAAAGGTTGCAGCGTGAGGAAGACGGTCCTATTGTGGACGTCCTGCACAACATAAGCGCGTGATGCTCAGGACTGGTGGGCTGGAGGAGTAAACTCTGTCCACGTACTCATTCCTTCATAGTGCAATCCTTTGAGATGCGAACAGCACCGCTGGCATCAGCGATTAACCATTAGCTCTCCCACCCGAAAATCAGCATCATGACAATAATGGGTGCTGAACCTGCAAGTACAGTGATCCTTCCATCTTTTACACTGTCCGTATTGGATATTGTGAT
>NW_008776065.1:0-310 GCF_000715545.1 Opisthorchis viverrini
GCAAACAACCGTAGAGCAGTCGTGGAGGGTTGTGAGATTTGTAGACTTTAAATCCACACCACTGTCTTCTGAACAGTTCTCCTCCTGTGCTGGCGCAAAAATTCTGATGAGTTCTATTCACACATAGTCGTGAGCTAAGTGATCAACTTCCAGGATTCTCCTTGTTGTCAATGAATGTTGGTGTCCAGCTGTAGTGAATCACTTACGTGAGCAATTGATTCTGCCAGGCCATTCAGTTCCGTTTGCTACTGAAGAGAAGCACCGCACCGATTCCCTCATGAATAAATCCCCTTTGGGAATTAATTTTTCC
>NW_008776066.1:0-310 GCF_000715545.1 Opisthorchis viverrini
GGGGGGGGGGCAGTGTTCTCTTAGTCCAGATCTATCAAATCACATATGCAGGTCAAGTCAACAGTCACAGTGGCTTCCTTTGAAACTTGATGGTCGAATGAGTGATGAGCTGGGTCTCCGTCGACTTCAGCTCCCCGCGTAGCTCAAGAAAGGTCCACATAGACACGGTGAAACCTTCCAGGCAATGGGGGCTGACTAGTCCCGAAGGCCTTATTGGAGCTCCAAAAGAATTCAGAGCTGGTTTCATCCGTTCGATCGTCAGGCTTGCGGTTGAAACGTTTATGGGGGCGAGATGGACCAAGTGGTTATA
>NW_008776067.1:0-310 GCF_000715545.1 Opisthorchis viverrini
TTGGGCTTGGTAACAGATGACGGTTACCGAAACTTCGTGAAATGAACGGGTTTTCTTAGTATGCAAAATCTGTACGTTTCAGTAGACAATGTGCTTAGTAGAGCGCTGGGCGGGCGGTTCAGTCAGCCTGCAACTGGCTGTTGCTCGCATCTGCAAAAAGCACGCATGCATGCATCTGATTGGTTAACTGCAAACAAAAATATTTTGAAGGGTGAAAATAACCATATGTTTGAGAATCATTATGCCACTTCGGGATTAAAGTGGCACGTTTACATTTCCAAGTAGGAACAGTTGAGTCTCTCGTAAAAAC
>NW_008776068.1:0-310 GCF_000715545.1 Opisthorchis viverrini
CTTCGAACCCGCAGCCTCGAAACAAGAAAGCCTACGTACAAATGAACTTTTTAGACCCGGAAAGGACTTTTCATCATGAGAGTACACACTTGTATCAAAACTCACTTATTTTAATTAATACAGTTGGCAAGCAACTGTAAAGAAAGCATCCAGTTGGGATTCGACAGTTTTCGTCATTGCTCCGTGATAAAATCAGAATCTCGTCACACGAGGAATGAAACAGTATGCTGTGCTACGTTGACCTATAGAGCGAGGCAAATCTTCGAATACACCCGCACCTCACTTATAGGGTAATGGAACAAGTGAATGA
>NW_008776069.1:0-310 GCF_000715545.1 Opisthorchis viverrini
TACTCAACATATATATCGTGAACTTGCTGTTATGCCACACGATGTCCACGGTGCGGAAATTAAGTGCACCACACGGCTAAGCGTGCTATACCGGATGGAATCCACATACACGATCAGATCTGCCCTTTTGGATTACTCACTTGTGATCAATGCAGACTGATGGGAAAGCAGAGTTTATTTATTCTATGAGCGTATACCTAGCACAGTGCAGTTCAGAGTGTGAGAAACACGCGTTTTAAGTAGATTTGTATTGACTGTCTACTTATTCAAATATAATATTGAACAACAACAAGATTCTGGTGAACCATGT
>NW_008776070.1:0-310 GCF_000715545.1 Opisthorchis viverrini
CGGTGCAGTGGTCATAGCTGCCACAGTTTTCTTCGCCGATGATTTTGTGAGAATGGATAGGTAGCTATGAGTTAGAGGCAGTAGACGACACAATTGACGCGAAAATCCAGAGTTGTGAGTGGACCTCCTATTGGGGAAATCGGAAGATGGCCTATGCATTAGAAACAACAGATCGGATGCACTAGCGCCATTGAGGGCTTGACTTGGTCTCGCCTCTAGCTGGTGGTGTGCCCAGTTTCGGTGGCACTAGCCTTCGCTGCCAAGTCAATTTTGACCGGCTCGTTTCCACCCTCTGCAGGGTTGCGCCGTC
>NW_008776071.1:0-310 GCF_000715545.1 Opisthorchis viverrini
GAGGATACATACGATCAATAGCACTCAACACAGTTTTGTCAACCCATCGGCCTCCTCAAAATTCTTTTCACACCCGCTTAGAGTTAACTGTATGGTGAAAATTAGGAAAAAACCAAATGCTTTACATATTTACATTACGTACATACATACCCACCACATACAGACAGACATAATAATTACCGGATAATTAGATAATGGAGCATAGTGAAAATGCCCTATATTATCAGCCTCCAATATTATCGAACAACAACAGACCAATTTGACATACTGTGCCACATCTTGAAGAAAACCACGCTTAATTACTTTCCAA
>NW_008776072.1:0-310 GCF_000715545.1 Opisthorchis viverrini
TGTCGTACTTTAGGGACTTTTCTCAACCACCCCAACCCATGTCACTGTGAGCTTCATATACGGGTCGCAATGATGGACGTTTGTATAAGGTACAGTGATATATGCGGTGCTTTGATGACAGCTGTGTCCCTAGGTCCTTCTGGCAGTAGCACAAATAGCAGATATAAAACCGTGCTCGGAATTCACAGAGCACTTGTGTGCGCATCATGGTTTACAGCATCTTCGTACAGCGAACTGCAAGGATTACTGGTCTATTACTTTACCAAACCTCTATATCGAGAACTCACTGTAAGCTTGTCATGCAGAACGT
>NW_008776073.1:0-310 GCF_000715545.1 Opisthorchis viverrini
AACTTTTGTCTAGTTTATATGAGACAGTATGCACAGTCGCACCCTGTTTACTGAGATACAGATTACCTTGTTTATGCTAATTGGGATTGGAAACATTTAAGCCCATCAAAAGTTTTTTTCAGAACCCTAGCAGTGGCTAACTAGCCTAGACAGTAAACCAAGATTTCCTGATCAATAAGTAACACGCTGCATACTTCATTAGTTTGCGATCGATGGATGAAGGAATTCTTTAAACCCAAGGGGTTTATCACTGGAAGAAGTTGCACTCTTATTGAAACAAGGCTTAGAAAACAGTGGATAACAGACCATA
>NW_008776074.1:0-310 GCF_000715545.1 Opisthorchis viverrini
GAGCGTGTCCAGCGAGAAGCTACGAAAATGGCCACCGGTCTTAAATCCGTGGACTACGAAACGCTTTTCGTGGTTCTTGGCCACTTTCCACTCAAGTGTCATTGCCTCCGATTAAACTTAATTCTTCATTATTCCTGTTTGAAAAAGGTTTGATCAGCAGGTTTTTCATCGTTGACCAAGCTCACATAAGGCGAGGACATGGTGGGAAGGCTTTCAAGCTTGGCGCACACACCTTCATTAGGCAAAACGTTTTCCATTACGGGTAGTTGCTACGTGGAATAACTTTCCTTTCGACGGTTGTTCACGCTCC
>NW_008776075.1:0-310 GCF_000715545.1 Opisthorchis viverrini
CGAAAGTTGGAACTGAACTGGGTAAGCACCAATAACATTAGGTCTACCAACATTCATTCAGCAATCTGTTCCAATATGCAGATGAATTAAACGAAAATCAATGTTGCAATTTAACGGTTCGATATATCTACCCAACAAAATCGTTTGCAATGAAACTAAGCAAGAATTTATCCAAATACACAAATCGCAATATTTGTGAAATTTAAGATAAAACCCAGAAAAATTTTAAATTATATCACGAGATGTTTTGCCCGAATGATGTCTCATTCAGGAGACAATGGGTACATCCGCTTGTGAGTTTGTGCGCTTG
>NW_008776076.1:0-310 GCF_000715545.1 Opisthorchis viverrini
CGTAATTACAACACTCTCCTTGTCCAACTGCTCATGCTTTTCAATGTCGGCGGTCATGTCCTCCGACTCCATCTTGAGAAGGTATTCCAAGATTTAGATGGTACCATACATAACTACTTCAGCATCCGGTCACATTCTCCTTGGGACAAGTGACAAGCTGGGCAACACGAGCTAGAATAACGTATTTGGCTTAGTGGTGCAGTGCCATTTGAAGACATAGATGAATGCCAACTTAGTAGGTAGGGCCACATAAGTTGGATATATGAAAATGAACCAGTTTGGTCGGGTAGGTTTCAAGGTAGGACCCATA
>NW_008776077.1:0-310 GCF_000715545.1 Opisthorchis viverrini
CTTGCTAATCTATGGTAGCTGCTATATACATACATATGCAGTATGTTGCTTGTTTGGCCACAACCATATATGACAACCATAGAGGGCCCTCAATCCTTGATCGTCTGCTAAGCCGAACGCTGAAAAATACACAACTATCTTTGGCAATTTATGTTTTAAATTATTAGTTGGATCGGTACAAACGTAATTTGTAGTCATTCCAGTTATTGTTTCGGCAAATATACTTTCACTCGACCAGAGCTCTGAAGGGCAAAAGTTTATTCACTTCCGTACACAATGTAAAATATTCCAAGCATGCTTCCGTTAAAGG
>NW_008776078.1:0-310 GCF_000715545.1 Opisthorchis viverrini
GCAATATAATTTTATTCAAATGATCTGAGCAAGTGAAGAGCATAAAAATTTATGAATCTTATTCATCGCGCCGAATGAAACTCCTTGGGGAAAGTATTTGGTTTGTGGTCAAAATTTCCCAACAGTGTTATTGTTACACCAACTTTGTTCACTGTATCCACAGTCGGCGAAATTCCCGAAGCAACTCAAACTTGATTTCCGCACCAAAAACCCGTTGCTTTCGGAAAACAACTGGGTAGAACCTCATAGTTGGATCTGCATAATTTTGAATATTCTTCGAATATTTTCGGCCGAGAATATTTAACCAAAA
>NW_008776079.1:0-310 GCF_000715545.1 Opisthorchis viverrini
TATGTAGTCTAGTTCGGAGCTGGTTCTCCAAGTAGTTAGCAAACATTAGCAGATACTGTTCAAATTCAGTTCTTAGCATGTTTGGTTGTGATGTTGACCGGAGAAAATAGCATGTGCACCGCTGATTAGCACGGGAGACAGCCAAACCTATCCATGATATGTTGTTTTTCGTTAGTCTACTGACGTTACAGTTTTATGAGCAACTCGAAGATTCTACGTTGATCCAGTTGACCACGGGAACTGTAGCTTTCAGACTCAGGCTTGAATCTCTGCATCATGCAAGGTTTAGGGGTGCAAGGACCCAGGAATT
>NW_008776080.1:0-310 GCF_000715545.1 Opisthorchis viverrini
CAGCAGCAGCAGCAGGTGAGTCTATGCACCCTTCCCACAATCATCCATAGGCAATATAAATTAGTCACACAGTTGGATATTTCATAGTCGATTCTGTTTGGATGCTGCTTTTTCCGGACAATCACACCATGCAAATGGAAATTTATCAACAATTTTGGCAAGGACTCCCAGTGGTGAATACTCTGTTCGAACATTTGAAAACACACCTGTTCAATGCAACTAATACGCTTAGGAGGGAGTTTCCAGTGGACCACTCGTTTGCGTTTATGCCATCCACGTTGTGTGGCTCACTTTATTCTGAGCCATGACC
>NW_008776081.1:0-310 GCF_000715545.1 Opisthorchis viverrini
CCCTCTGCTCCTCATAAGACCAAAAGCTACTGTAAGGACAACGAGATTGCTGTACTTCCTGTTCAGTCCTGCTTTTTTGTTACCAATTCTTCGTGTTCTTGTGTAGTGGTGCAGCTTCCGCATTCTTTAGCAATGATGAAGGGACACGGTTTCAGGACCTATTGGGTGTACACATTCCCAATGAATGTGTGCGCCGGGCCGGATTCCGATGAGTCATCTCTGTGCGGACATGATCAACTAAAGCTTCCAGGTTTTCCAACTGTGAAGTCAGACGAAGTCAGACGAGCCAGTGGCATACTACTGATGTGCA
>NW_008776082.1:0-310 GCF_000715545.1 Opisthorchis viverrini
ACATTCTTCAATGGAAGTACCCGTTGGACGACCGAAAACGATGAATAAAAAATTTAAAATGAGGCCTCCTGTGTTGCTGCTAATTGGTCACCTCTGCGAAACTTTGTTCGAAATTTTTTTCCAAAAAATCCATCGGGTCTTGGACGCAGTTGCCATAGATAGAGTATTTTTCAGTGAACAATAAGACCTACGATAATAATTCCCTGGAAAGGCAATGTTTGATACAGTAGGAAATAATTCAGAGCACTTAATCCCATCGACCCAAATGAGCTACGGAACTTGCCCAGTTGTAGCACCCTTTCGGTGCTTA
>NW_008776083.1:0-310 GCF_000715545.1 Opisthorchis viverrini
TGTATGTATGTATGTATGTATGTGTGCATTTGTAGCATTAAAAGCTAAAAATTTAAGAAGTAAAAAAAGATCACTCAATTTTGATGCAGCGCTAACTGCTACTTAGTTTACGTTTACGGTTGCCATTACTTTTACGAGACCCCCAGTCAGAAATAATCAACCAAAACATTTCGCTAACGGCCCATGGTTCTCTTTTCAGGCCTGCTTTTATAATTCCATTTTTGTCGTTAAATAGGCTTTTTAGTTCACAGTATGAGCATTTTTGGCTATTTTTATTAACTTTTTAGCGTCAGCTGAACAATGCATTAGA
>NW_008776084.1:0-310 GCF_000715545.1 Opisthorchis viverrini
AGCCATGTAATCCTTACCATGCCCTATAAATCTGTCCAGTAAGCTGGTACTTCCAATTTCTTTTGCGTACTTGATGCATCAAATTGATCCACCCTAGGTTTGTCACGCCAATCGTTTGGCGAACCGCCTCTGACCTTGTCTGTGGACACTAGGATCCAAGTATTTATTTCCGCCAACAAACACTGTTTCATTATCCTGCGGTTTGTCGGTCTGCTGTGTCGAGGAATTATCCCTTGTTGTATATTTCTTACGGTCGTATGGAATTCGTTCGTTTGTGCCTCGATCTGTCCTACTTGAATGACTTTGTGGA
>NW_008776085.1:0-310 GCF_000715545.1 Opisthorchis viverrini
AAGTGGCCTGTAGGTGAGTTGTTGTCAATTTGCTGAACAGTAAAATAGCAGGGTAGCTGGCTGATCACGCGACAACCAAACGGCTGTCCAATTAGAATACCAGGAACAAGCACCCTTTGAGAAAATATGCAAACGTACATACTGTGGAAGAAGTACCGCATCCAGGATCGTTTCGATTAATGGCAACCCCCTGCAGACAATCGACTGTAAGGGAGAGAACCTAGCCAGTAATCCTAAAATTACATCAGTCGCTATCTGGTTTTATTAGGCAGATTCGAGTAGGCTGAAACGGGTGAGTTGAACGTACACT
>NW_008776086.1:0-310 GCF_000715545.1 Opisthorchis viverrini
ACAACTAGAATAATCGATATTTCTGTTTGAAAAATTTACATGGCAGGTACTTTTCTTGGTTCTCAAAATAATCGATTTTCTACCCTTTCCGTTCACATTTACGCATGAAATTACATTCATTCTGATGCAATTAATGTAATGAATTAAAACAGAAGAGAATCTAGCATCATGTTTGGTACAGGTCCCTTGTCAAACTTCAAGCACTGTGCCGCATGGCGTTTCAGATTATGGAGAGTTTTAAATCTGTACCCGCAGACCTGGCAAGCATGTAGTCTCTCGCCGGTGTGAACGAGAGTGTGCATTTGAAACA
>NW_008776087.1:0-309 GCF_000715545.1 Opisthorchis viverrini
ATTGTCGATTCTCTACATTATACAGAAGCTACCCGTGCAGTGATATGCGTCTGTTTCTTTATGTTAAAGTTATATGGTGTGGGAGTTATTCTATCTTGTCGAAAAAGACAGTTTCGTGCAGTTTCAACCCTGTGGGGGCAGATAAAACGCGTGCGACCGTTCAATCCAAGCTTTGTGACTGGATACAATGGATTAAGATGATGGTCAAGAGCACAGGTGGAAATTCTCGAAAATCGCACGTCAGCTGCATTTTTCCGAGATAGTCCGTCGCGTCTGACATCTGTTCCGATCTGAATATTGTGATTAATT
>NW_008776088.1:0-309 GCF_000715545.1 Opisthorchis viverrini
TCAGCAACCTTGTGAGCAGTTTCCTTCATTAATTTCACCCACCTTCCTCCACCCCCACAGGCCAACGAAATCCACCAGTGGCACAGAAGATGATTCATCGACTGAAGCACCTTGAGTCGGAAGACTAAAGACCGAAACCCGAACATCAGTGATTAAAAATTCCTCAAACCCATCAACCGTAAGGTTAAAGTGACCATACCAAACGACAAGACTTTCTAACTGACATTCAACACTAATCTAGCGTGCTAAATGGACGGATCTTGATGCTTGGTTCTCCGCCTTCTTTAAAACCAAGCCAACTTGGCGACC
>NW_008776089.1:0-309 GCF_000715545.1 Opisthorchis viverrini
CGATACTTTGAAAGCCAGTCAACCACCAAGTGTATACCAAAATATGAGTGACTTATCCAACTGCACCTTTTCGATGCATCACCAACGGGTGGCGAAATGTTTGCAATCTTATCGCCACTCTTGGCGAATAAACCGACAACCGGGTTGAACACCCGATTTCATATACTACAATTCGTCCCACCACGCCCCTGAATACACATTGAGGGGCTAGTACGTAATCGAAGCCCTCTTCAGTGATACCACGCCAGTTACCCGCATTTGGGTATTGCGTCGATCCGAGGCTGCATTCCACAACGTGCACAGAACAGC
>NW_008776090.1:0-309 GCF_000715545.1 Opisthorchis viverrini
AACCACCGAGCCATCTCGCCCCCAAACCACCTCAAAGAGCTACCACTACAACAAGCAAATCGCAGGAGCCGGGCCACGACCTAAAAAGTTGAATTAGTACGCGAAGGTCCTGAGTAGCTTAGCGGTCCACCGGAAACCACGTTGACTCCCTGTGGCAAAAACGACAACGAAATAAATGCGAAGCCCTTCTGAAAACAGAACGCCGGGAATCGGGGGCGTGTTTGATATCGTCTCCAGAAGACCAAGTTTCATATTCCTAGCTCGGACAAGCTGTCAATCTTCGTTGAAGAGTAGGCCACTGCAATAGAG
>NW_008776091.1:0-309 GCF_000715545.1 Opisthorchis viverrini
GTCACTGGAATAATTGGTCATGCATGTAAATACGTTTTAGGATGTCACACCCGATAACTTCATGAAGGTGTAAACAGGCGATAAGAAACTTGAGGCAAACAAGCGAAAGCTGCTGAAAAGTCGATTTTGCACCGAAGAGGACATTGTTTGTACACTTGTCGATCACAACCAGAATTCTAGTTTAGCAAATCAACGTCTTTGGACTTTCGAAATGCGTGTGTACTATTCTCCTAAGTAACTTGGTACGTAATCTCTTCGAGTACGCCTCACTCTAGGGGATACCCGGTTTATCCATTTCTGACTTTTGGT
>NW_008776092.1:0-309 GCF_000715545.1 Opisthorchis viverrini
TTTCAGGAGACAGAAGTCCTACCACATTTTTTATTCACCACGCTTCGTTCGAAATACGGATAACTCGTCCAGTCGTCTCTAAGAATTCATGGACCAGATCCGGAATAATCCAAAACAGCACCGTATGAAAACAGATTAACTGATGCGTTTGACCACGTTTTGCTTACTTTGTTTATATCCCTTGAAGATGGGTAACTTTGTACGGAAATTGTAGTCATATTTAACGTGTACGGTTAGGATATTCCGTCGCTATCAACTACGAAGTCTTCTTGTTATACGTATAAATGATACGAAATAAGCCCGATAGGA
>NW_008776093.1:0-309 GCF_000715545.1 Opisthorchis viverrini
TCACTATGCCGTGTTTCGACTTTATAATAGAAAATTCCATGTTATACACCATATGGCGCTCAATCTATTCAATTGTCTTTGGTCCGATTTCGGCCCGGAACTCTTAAACTTCTTTGCTTTTTTGACTATTGTTCGAAGTCTCCCTCCGGTTTTATTCTTAAGGTGTTCTGTTTATTCTGAGGTCATCTTGATCTACTGATTAAAGTAAATCCCGAGAAAAACCTCTTTTTCGACTAACACTGATCCCGATGACATCCCCAGTTTAAATTAAAATTAGAGCACCCAGAAGAGTTGAGTGAGTTTGGTTGT
>NW_008776094.1:0-309 GCF_000715545.1 Opisthorchis viverrini
GTGACTGACGAGACCGAGGAAGGACCCAAGTGACGTCACGTCTTCGGGTGCTGACATACGTTTGATAGCATATGTTTTCTCTGGGTCCGATCGGTTTACATGTTCGTCGATAATAAAACTGAGGTACTTTATCGGCCGCATGAACAAGGTGCATTTTTCTATGCACACTCTGAAGCTATGCACTTGAATACGACCTAGCACGTGATCGGAACGCTGCACCAAAGCTTCGGGGTTGGAATTCGTGACGATCAGATCGTCCGAATAGGCAGCAACATCGGGAGCATTCTTCAGCATCCTGTCGATCTGTTG
>NW_008776095.1:0-309 GCF_000715545.1 Opisthorchis viverrini
GTGAGAACGGTTCACCATGGTGAGACTCGTTTTCCTGTTGCGTTTTTGGATCGGTTTTTCTGTTTGAGTGGTCTTTTGGAACGTAATACCTTGTTTAATATTTGTTGGATGGGCTTTGGTTGCAGTTGGGACTATCACGGGATTTTTGTTTGTGTTCACCTTGAATTTATTGATGCAAACTCAACAACATCACTACTTAAGCCCTACATTTTCTAGCACGTTCTTTTGCCTTTGAGGGAAAGATATCCTTACCTCTTGACTATTTCCATATCCACACGTTTGATCCTCCTAATGTCAGTGCACGAACAT
>NW_008776096.1:0-309 GCF_000715545.1 Opisthorchis viverrini
GGTGTCATAGCTGAAGGAGTATTTATTTTGTATAGACGTAACACGCTACTCAGAAGGCTGTTGAAAACTCCCCGATAGTCCACGGCCGGTTTCGCCCTCTTTCGGTCTCACCACGAGACGCGGTCCTCGAGTTTCCATCAACCTAGTGTTTTACCTTGCATGAATTACACTCATTTACATGCCAAATTAGTGTCTACTGCTGAATTTTAAAATTTTATTGTATTCGACGGCTTATGACGATAGACCATGCGGAGATCCACGTGGATCTCAGGACATCAGTCCCAGATGTCATCAGTGTTTACCCTTGTG
>NW_008776097.1:0-309 GCF_000715545.1 Opisthorchis viverrini
TATATATTCACATCCAAAAACTAGTTTATTACTCCTCTTCCGTGATGAGATGCACACTGCGCCACGATTTTCACCTAAGGGTTTCGATTCAGTCATCAGATAGGACAGATTGGGTCGTGAAACCGAGTAGCAGCTGCCCCGATGAAGTGATCTCGAACGGTGGAATCGCCAAGCGAGTGGTAGTTTGGAGTTACATGGCCCAGTGAAACACCACACACATACCTCTTTGGCAATTCAGAACAAACTCCATTCCGACGCGATCGCTTGTTCAAAACAGCTTAATAATATCCGAAGGGACTACATTACTGG
>NW_008776098.1:0-309 GCF_000715545.1 Opisthorchis viverrini
TGTTCAAATATACGGATTCGTTGCACAAGATGATGATTACCGGTCTGGACTAGGAATGACTGCTCGTAAGTAGTTAAAAGTAAATAGAAAACTCCGGAATTCGGCAGGGCATTGTACAAAAAGTTAGTTCAGGAGCAACATATACTGATGACTGTTGACACGTCACAAAGAGACCACACTATCTAATTAGGAACATGGGGCAAACAACATAGTTAAGGAACAAAGGATTATAGCTGCTCTTCCGCATTAATATAGCCTTGATTGCGATGAAGACTTGGAGATTTCATTTCGGCTTTTCAGCATAGATTG
>NW_008776099.1:0-309 GCF_000715545.1 Opisthorchis viverrini
TTGGGATGCTGTAAGACTGAGCACGCTTATTTTTGGCGCCAATGGTGGGTACCCAACTTGGTAGGCAGGTTTTCTGGGAAGCTCCCCGATATACACAGATAACAATATAGCCTTTCTTCATGCAGTAAATGTGGATTGCATGCAGCCCTTTGCTGCAATGACCTCTGAAAGCTTAAATCTCTTTCAATTTTTAGGAAGAGTGCTCCATCCTTTTGAACGATTTTGTCCTCACTTCACAAATCACGTTTCAATTTCCTACGATTTAATTACGCAGGCATGTTTCTTCCCGCAGATTCGAGAGCACACTAT
>NW_008776100.1:0-309 GCF_000715545.1 Opisthorchis viverrini
TTCGCCGTGGAGACTGTTCTTGTCAGAGACTACTCAACAAATTATTCGCGAGCGATATCGGGGCGAAGAGGAAACATGGTCTATAGAGTGGATGTTGATCGAGTAATGTGGTTTACCGTGCTTGTTCGTTATTTTTAGTAAATTTAGAAAATTCAAGACGATGCTGGGGAACGTTCACTCTCAAATACTTTGTGCAAGTGAGATTTTCGATTTCGTGCCTAATCGCTTGTAACCACTTACTTCGCGTTAGCTAGTGGACAACTTTGCACTGAAGGGTGGTGTTCCTTTTATTTGGTGTCCTTATCAGGA
>NW_008776101.1:0-309 GCF_000715545.1 Opisthorchis viverrini
ATTGTCCCAAAACGCATTCAAAATTCTACTAATGATTCCGGACACCTCCCGTATTACTCAAATGGACTTTCAGAAAATCCGCATTGGGCCAATTCTGCAATATGCCAAGTTGTACATCCGGGAACAGAAATAAGTAAACAGTGAACGTGTTCGAAGAGCTGCTACGAAAATCTCTGCCAAAGTGGACTCCTTGGACTATGGAACGCATTTCGTTTTACTTGATCTTTCTCCCCTGGAGCATCGTTTACACCGAGGAGACCAACTACTTACTTAAACCTCATTTGAACAAGGTTTGGCCAGCAGGATTTT
>NW_008776102.1:0-309 GCF_000715545.1 Opisthorchis viverrini
CCTGTCCAATAGTCTGTGAATGTTCAGTTAAGGTTTTCAAATAGATAGCTCCTCAGTGAAGACCTTCACTCAGTAGGACTAACGCTGTGGAGCGCTAGCTAAGAGAAGAGATGACGATGATTTCGTGCGGCACATTCAAGGCACATCAGCTTCAGAAATTTTGTCTGTTAAATAAACCTCATTCATTTCATGTTAGTCTCTAATTTCTTAAGGCTTACAGCCATTATGCACCAAGCTGCAAGAAATCACACAATGCATATCAGCCGTTGAGACTGCAGTTGTGCAAAAAAGCCTCTATGGGATCGTCGC
>NW_008776103.1:0-309 GCF_000715545.1 Opisthorchis viverrini
TCTCTATCCGGATCAACAGTGGCTCGAAAAAAAAGAAGAGGCTGGAGCCGGAAAGAGGTTCAGCGCTCGTTCATTGCGTACAAGCGCAGTAATTTCAGGGCAATACATGAGTAACGAGAAAGCAACTGGAACAGTGAGGGGCGTGAGACAATTTTCAAGGTCAAATGTGGCGGTTTAATGGTGTGTGCTACTGATGGAGCATGCGAGTAGCCTGTGGTCTGGTGTCCAAGTTCCGCCCCATCTCTGATGGAGGGTGAAGTTTTTTATGGAAATTATGAGTGTTCGTTTAATGTTAGTTGATGGTCAATG
>NW_008776104.1:0-309 GCF_000715545.1 Opisthorchis viverrini
TCCTTTTATTGATGAAGTGATTACATAAGCAAGAGGAGGGATTTGATAAACGATGCACATCAAAAAGGCTCTAATGAGAAGGATGCAACTGGCGAACGATGTCAAAACTTTAGCAGATTTGTACTATGATGACCTAATATTCACAGGAACAGGCGTCCCTCGACCTACCGAAATTTCACAAACCGCGATTAACGATTAGGTCGAAACCCTAGTGGTGTGTTGTCCCTGCTATAATTCAGTTGCACGATGGCTAACAAAGCTGCTAAAGCCAGTGAAAAAGTAAATTGTTCAGCTGTAGCACCCTTCCGG
>NW_008776105.1:0-309 GCF_000715545.1 Opisthorchis viverrini
GATGTTCCCGATTTTTTTTAGAATGCAATAATTAAAAATTGCATAAGGTTGCTGAATTCTTCGACGGTTCGCTAAAGATTTAGCCCTTCTTGAGACCCTTTTGGTGGAGATAGTCCCCGATTTTCTATCAGACTTATTTTCCACTTCGATGTCAACATGTACGTCAGTGACTAAAGGAACACATTTTCACCATAAACTGGTGTTGATGGGAGAATCACATGAACCCCATCAAATCTCCACTTAATGATAATATGCATTGGTTGTTGATCGGACGACTGTGGATCTGTTCGCAGAGCTTGGCAATTGGCT
>NW_008776106.1:0-309 GCF_000715545.1 Opisthorchis viverrini
AGGTACACTCGTTGCTGATAATTGCAACACCAACTAAGTTGTAAACATATTAGTCAAAACCACCGACAAATAGCTCCACATTCAAGCAAAAACGTGCCGAATGATTGCGACGACAATCTGCATCTCCTAAATCCATTAGGGCGGCAAACGGTTTTGCAGAATTTTTTCTCAATTTTGAGGGATTACATATGCACACACTCAAATCCTGTCATTACTTGCCACAAAGCGATGGAACCAACAAACATTAAGTTTAGAACACAAGAACACCATCACGATCTCTATTAATTTCTCGAAATTCAAAGCGTGAGA
>NW_008776107.1:0-309 GCF_000715545.1 Opisthorchis viverrini
ATTGTCACCCAGTGAAGTACAACCTTGTTATTCAGCTTAGAGTATACTCACGTTTTGCTCCTTTTGCTACACATCTCATGTTAGTGAGGAAACCAAACAAACCGAGTACACAGACTCGGCGTAAAATCTTACGCCACGTGTGAATTCCATTTCAGCGTTTTCATTCAGTAGATGGACCGGAATGCGATTCGGGGTTTGAGCTCCTACCCGAGTACGAGGGCGGCTGGATATTCGGCATCTCGCTGCTTCGCAATTTCCACGTTGCTTTCCATGAAGATGTACGACTTTTGGGATTCGCCCGAGTCCATT
>NW_008776108.1:0-309 GCF_000715545.1 Opisthorchis viverrini
GAGACACTAGTCAATGCCTGTGTCTTTGTTTTCACTTTCTATCGAGAGTATCTGAATGGCTATTTAGAAACATGAGCACTTCATTAGACCAGCTCTTCTCCATCCGTTTTTACTCTTTTCTTCACAATATAACATTCAAGTAAATTATGGCTGCGTGGCGGCGAGGTATCAGTGTTGAACACTGATGTGCTATTGGTGTTGATGATCTGGTTTTTATACCGGAAGGAAAAGTACTCACCTTTTAGCGAATTGCGCTCGTTTGCATACCAGTCTGGTTTTGACGAGAGACTTACCTGGAATCCAACTGAA
>NW_008776109.1:0-309 GCF_000715545.1 Opisthorchis viverrini
CGCAGCGCCTAAAAATTTGCATTTTCTTAGCGATTTCACCAGACCGTTGAAACTAGCAAAATGCACTTAAAATTTGCCGTTCCTTCAACTTATTTGTGCAACGCAGAAGTAGCAGAAACCATGTGATATCTTCATTCTTATCACGCTATTATTTTCACTTCGATTTTGCCGGCATTGTAAAAGTTCTTCTATTTGTTTGGTAGTCGCCGATCAAAATGTAGACCGGATTCGCAGCTCATGTGAACTAAGATGTAATATGTTCACCTACTTACTGAACTCCTACAGACTCAGCTATTTTTAGAGGATGAA
>NW_008776110.1:0-309 GCF_000715545.1 Opisthorchis viverrini
AATGATCAAAGTGTGTGGTCATGCATGTAAAAGCTGACGGAATCTGAAGATGCGAAAACCACGAGTCACTTGGTCATCCGCATTGCCGCAATCTGATTTGGCTGGAAAATACGGGCCCACTAGGAGACGATTGCATATCACAACTGATCGGAAAGCCCGGGTTCTTATATGCCCAAAATGATGATGAAACCTATATGGGCAAGTTCGAGAGTTTGGTTTGACGGACATTTGAGCATATAAATAACGCCAACAAGAATCAGTGGCCTGGCAGGAACGCAGTGGGCAAAGGGAAACCAGTGACCTCTCGTT
>NW_008776111.1:0-309 GCF_000715545.1 Opisthorchis viverrini
GAGTTTTTGTCAACCTTATGATCTACTTGCATTTACTTATTACCCAGAAAGAGAAAAGCCTATCTGGTAAGTCTTGGCATTTCAACCACCACCAATAGCTTCTTTTCCATTTATACTGGACTTCGTGATTGGATCATTGACAGTACTTCGGTCGTTGGTTGTTGACCTAGTAAAATTTGGCTGCTCTCTGAGACTGGCATTTGGTCTATAAGCTTTCTATTGTTAATCTAGGAAACATCGTTGATCGTTCTGTCCTCTTGGTGCTCCAGCCATATCCCCCCACTACACCAGCCCATCCATAATGCGTGA
>NW_008776112.1:0-309 GCF_000715545.1 Opisthorchis viverrini
GATTTTTGTGAATGAGACTAACCTTTTTTATTTTTTTAATCGAGAGGATGGAGGCGAGGTCTTATAGGGAGGTTTGTCGTTACGTCGCATTAGTCGTAAAACTGTCGGCGTGTATTAGTAATTAATTGCGTAACCGGTGAAATCGCTCCACCCTCCAAGGGAGGCCATCCCCAAGAAATACCGATTGGGTCACTTCTTGTGAGTGGTCTTTGCTCTGAGGACCAGCGTGTTTCCTCTCTACAAGTGAAAGGAGGAAAGCCCCTCGCCGTGAAGTCCTTTGCTAGCAAACACCAACTAAGCAGTTACAAA
>NW_008776113.1:0-309 GCF_000715545.1 Opisthorchis viverrini
ACCTTCATCATCTTGGACACGAATACACCAGTGGAGTAAACACGTGACTAAATGCCACAATCGCTAACAGCATCAGATGGAGGAATGAGTCTGAGCCACCCTAAACTTTCCTACAAAAACAGTCTGCTGAATGTTTCTGCCGTTTGTCGGTATAAAATGGAGGAACATGAACGAGTTCTGTGGGTGCTACTACTAATAGAGTTGAATAACCTTGTGTTTTCATTGAAGGTATATTTTGCGTGATAATAGCACTTTGATCCTATCCGTGATTGGGTAGTATGAAAGAGATGCTTCAAGATTAGGGTACCG
>NW_008776114.1:0-309 GCF_000715545.1 Opisthorchis viverrini
GATTCTCGGGAATATGACTATCATCATGATGAATTAACCTGCATACAGCACAGGGTAACATAGAAGCCATCGGAACAAGACTGATGTCCTGTGCGACAGATATACCACGTGATTTGCAGTTGTTGAAACCAAATCCCACTTGAATAATTAAGCAAAGAGCAAACGCATTGATTTGGCTATTGTCATACCTGGAAGCACCCAACAATGGTTTAGCATATCCGTCTCGTCTGAGGACGGAGGAAGTATGACACGACCATGAAAGTAGCGTGCATCGTCGTACGAGGATTCGAGCAAATATCGCACCGTGTT
>NW_008776115.1:0-309 GCF_000715545.1 Opisthorchis viverrini
ATTACCAGCTGGAGAACGCCAGCTCTGCCGTTTCGAGGATTACGTTGTTCTGATTCTTCAATTTTCGCCCCTTTCAGACTTCCTCTCCCGAGTCGGGTACGGTGCCTCTTGTTTTGTCCTCCTCTCTTTTGTTTTTGCGCATCACCTTCAAATTCTAACGATCTGATCGTGCCCCAGCTGCCGCATCCCACTCGCACCCTCAAAATTGCCCTGAAAGCGTGTTTCAAAAAATAGAAGCATTAACACAACGTTTAGGTGTTCCATAGCAATCATTCTGGTCCTTAAGATCTCCCCACGCAGCCGCAGTTT
>NW_008776116.1:0-309 GCF_000715545.1 Opisthorchis viverrini
CGATCCTGTGTATCAATCCGTGAATCTGTCCAGCCCATATTACGGGCACTCCCTGGTTCATGTTACTTGAGAGATGTTCTTGCCGCGTAATGCGCATCATTATCACAAGTTTTCACGTTCGGTTGTCTCTGTGCTAGCCATCTTTTTAACGTAAGCTCCCTTCCAACATCCTCCCTCACCATATAACCTGGATACCCCCACTCAGTGAAACTGATTTTATTGCATACCAAGACCAATATTTGGGGTGATCTTCTTGTTATTCTTTGTTCCGCAATTCTCCAAACAGTTCAGGGAAATAAAACAGACCGC
>NW_008776117.1:0-309 GCF_000715545.1 Opisthorchis viverrini
GAAAATTACCGGTTGTTAAATGAAACAACTGCAGTCGTTCAGAAAATTAAAAACAGTCTGTAAACGAAATCGAGGTTCGTCTGCGGGCTCCACGTTTAGCTGTAATCTGTCCTGATTATGTGATCCATGCAACCCCCTTGACTGTTACCAACCGGCATCAGTTTAATTTGATCGTCTTTGTCCCAGCCTACTAGTTCTCGACCTTTAGTTCAACCTCATGTCACATGAAAACAACTTGAATTGTTCACGTTCAGATTAGCCAACCTGCTCGATTGATCTCTGAGGCTACTTCGTGCGGTTTCTCTAGCG
>NW_008776118.1:0-309 GCF_000715545.1 Opisthorchis viverrini
TAGTTTGATGATGCGCCACTGTGAATGGGTTGCTTTATTGTTGGAAGCCTCCTATGACAAAAGCAATTATAGCTTATAAACATGAAATTGCTACATGGTTATGAGCAAATATTGGCGAACTGTATTCCTTCAGTTACCAAATTAAGATAAGATTATGTCTGTATAGGTTTTGGGCTTACTCCTACATTTACGCAACTCCACGTCTCTCTCCTTTTCGTTTGTAGATTCCACATAAACCCCGCGTAGCTCTGAAAGCGTAGTTTTTAAACACAGATGACTTGTTGATTGGATTATTTGAACTTACCTAAT
>NW_008776119.1:0-309 GCF_000715545.1 Opisthorchis viverrini
TGAAATTCAAGACATTCATGAAAGTAATTGCAGGTAGAAGACAAGTCAGCGAGACAGAAGACCCAAGGAAACAATGAACAAAGGTTAAGCCAATGCGTTAACCGCTCAACCAATTCAAGAAACGGATGGGGAGTAGTATCCCGTGGACTTTCGTCATGGACAAGTCGAGTGTTCAAACGGGGGCTGCAAGAATTGTGTACGTCATATTTGTGGGGTGGTGTGCATAGGAACGCACCGGGGTGCAACGCAATAGGGCGACTCTCCACGCGGGACGTCCCGACCACCACACGAGTTTTCATCCCTCGTGCA
>NW_008776120.1:0-309 GCF_000715545.1 Opisthorchis viverrini
AATTTTGAATCATACTGTCGGCGCCACGACAGCATTAAACACTGAGGGCATTTCTCAACGTCGGGCGACTTGAAGTGGCCCAGTGTTAGGTGAGACGTTTTGACGTATGATGATCTCAAGTATGATGCAAATTGTTTTGTAGATATTCAAAGAGAAACAGAGACTGAGTGCTTGAATGAGAGGTGAATGGATCGCCGAATCGGCTAAAGATGTGCTACATATGTAACACTTCAAAGGACTCACTAAACCAGTCATTAAAATAGTGCATCGCCAACGCCGTCTCACCTTCCCCCAGGATGACAATGGTAA
>NW_008776121.1:0-309 GCF_000715545.1 Opisthorchis viverrini
GTGCGTGTTCAGTTGCTCGCGTGTAAGATCTCCAGGGATGAGTAAGATGTTAAACAGCCAAAAATATCCTAGTTAATCCTGAGAACCCTATCTTACCATAACGCGAGTCCGGCCTTAATTACTTGGAGGCAACGGCAGTTATAGTGTCCCTTGGTCGACCGTTTAAATCATAAGATGACATTGACACACAGGTACAATCTTACCAGGATACGATCATTTGTGTGCTCCAGTGATCCATTGACCCGTGCTTTTGGACGCTTGTGGGTCATCCGTCATTTATCATGCAAAGACGGTCAATAGTATGAGGTC
>NW_008776122.1:0-309 GCF_000715545.1 Opisthorchis viverrini
AAATGTAGTTCTCAGCTCCCACATCTTATGTATCTCTATCATCTTAAACTGTGCAGTGAAGTGCCGATAGTTCGGTATTTTCCAGCTCTACATATTGCTCCTTAAGTGAACGGGTTGAGAATTCCTTACGTCTCAGTGGCCCAATGCCGAACAGTGCTTACTTTTCAGAGCACAGCCTGTCTGATAGGTGAACTCTGCCAATCATCCATTAAACGAGAGATTTAACGCCATGCACTGAGACCAACACGAAAAAACGTGTTTTTGAGGCAATTTTCAATGTCACTGGTGCCATGCTTGGCGACGTAGCTG
>NW_008776123.1:0-309 GCF_000715545.1 Opisthorchis viverrini
AATTCAGTTTTCCCGAATTAACGTGTAGAATGAGGCCTCGTGTGCTCCTTTTCACAAACATTTTCCCACAAAAAATCGTTGCGACCCATATTGCCGTTTACCACGAGGTTGTAAATTAGCCGTTTCACCGAACCCAATGGTAAAAGAAGAGGCGAATGAAAGTGTTCTTGTATTTCATAAAATAGCGTTCAACGGTTGTTTGGGGTTTGTGGGGCACATAAAAGAAGGGAAAAGTTAATGGAAATATACTGCGTGAAGTCTTTTGGGTAACTTATCGAGATTACCTACCTGATTAAAATAATTCAACAT
>NW_008776124.1:0-309 GCF_000715545.1 Opisthorchis viverrini
AAAAAATTTTCTCATGTTTTCCGGGTAATGCAGAAATCTGACTCAAGCGCTCAAGTCAGACTGTTGTTTTTCAGTGTGAGCGGCGTCACCTTCGTTTCCCGGGGTCCGCGTTCAGGTTTGTATTGTTGTCATGAAATTTGAAAACTAAAATGTCGACATTCAACCAAATTATTTCGTGATTTAAACCAAAAGCGCTAAACACGGATAATTCATACTTATTGGGAAGCATACGCAAAAAGCCCCATTGGCTACTTCGATCATTGTTGAACCCGCAACCATTCAGCCTAGTATAAAACATTTCTTCTGCCT
>NW_008776125.1:0-309 GCF_000715545.1 Opisthorchis viverrini
ACGTCACACAAAGGTGACTCATCTGACATCGGCTATCTGCACCGTCTGGTAAGCGCAGTAACAAGTCGTGTGGTGACACGCCAACATACACGCAGACGTACCCACATATAGGAAAATTGGGCACAGTCAACACACGGACTCGCGTGCACATGGAGCAGGAAGTCGGCCACACTCCACAAGTTCATGGACAATTACAGGACACGTGGAGCAACTGTGCTATACAGAAAACGCATTTCTGCTGTCGAGACCTTCACAAAGGGGCTCTTACAAATGAAAAGCTCCCTTTTTGACTTGCCCCACGTTTCGCAT
>NW_008776126.1:0-309 GCF_000715545.1 Opisthorchis viverrini
AATGTCGAAAACTGCCTCTTAGTTAGCACGAGGCCGTTGTAACTTAGGCCGGCTTGTTACAATAAAATTTTTGTGTTCCTTTTCAGCCACCAGACACTAGAGTGGGAGCAGCAGTCAGATATAACAGTATCTGGTGTTTAGTAACCTGCAAGACAGGATGTGCCAACCTATCGGAATACCTTCCAACTCGCTATGAAGGTGTGAGTCGTTAAGGTGTAACACCCTTTGGGTTGCTAGCTGCCATGCCACCAGAAGGAGACGCGAGGGCTAAGATGCTGTCAGCCTAGACTGCAGCAGTCGAGATCCCCG
>NW_008776127.1:0-309 GCF_000715545.1 Opisthorchis viverrini
ATGCCATCGTTTTTCATTTACCTCCGTCATGTCGGGTTCCACATATCTAGTCGGCCGCCTTTTTGATGTATCATACGGCGTACGAATCTGCGTCTTATTTACTCTTTTCGATCCCCGGCCATCTTGAATCGTATAGATGTTCCCCAGGCCGTCGGTAACGACAAACGGACCCCAACATTGACTGCCAAGCTTTGGCGACCCCAGTCCACTCCTTCCAGGATTCTGGTGATCCTTCTATTTGAATTTCGTTCTTATGGAGAATGTTCGCGCCTTTCTACATGCCGTTTTCTGCCTAGTATTCTCCAGAAC
>NW_008776128.1:0-309 GCF_000715545.1 Opisthorchis viverrini
GGCAACTTTCTGAAATAAAACGTCGATGGCTGATTTCTTCACATTCTATAAATGAACGAAACGTTCCGTGCTTTGCGCCTAGGAAAACTAACCGTAGCTGCCTTAGATGGCTCTCATTTAGCAGGAGAGAAACCGGTGCGAATGTGCAACGCGAACTACGAACAATATGGTCGAAACCAGACATCACCTCTTCAACACAAAACTTTCTTTTTGAACAACGGATTAAACGTTTGTCAGATCACGATTGAGTGCCAAAATTTGACTGGAATATTCCGCCGAATTCCCCAGTTAGACGAATTTTCACAGCAT
>NW_008776129.1:0-309 GCF_000715545.1 Opisthorchis viverrini
ACTTGCTGTTATGTAATGGAGGTAAACTGGCATGGAGATATCACGCAGTGGGTGTAGTCGGCTAGTTCTGGTGTATCTGAAGGAACGCCAGTTAGAAATACGATGCAGCTCCCCAAGCGAACGGATGTTCGGGGGTTCAAATCGCGTCCGACCCTGCAACTGACCTCTTTGCGCTAGTAAGCGATGGAAGGGCCTATGTAGACTTTTTACTGGGTACTGTACCTAGCGGGGCACCTACCTGGTTTAGCGTGTACGTGGTGAGTCTGACGGGCAGCATGAAAAGTGGTATTTGTTGAGCGAGTATCAAGA
>NW_008776130.1:0-309 GCF_000715545.1 Opisthorchis viverrini
AGCTCTGATCAGATCACGACTTTACGCATTACCGATCGGAATCTCGGGTGGACAAACTGGCCTTTTGGTGGCAGCCAAAAATTTGTCCCCTCACTTTATAGCATGACCGCGGAGCAATCGTAAGAAGAACAGGTACACAAACCACTCCCTTCCCAAAATGCAGAACATGTTTGGAACTAGTCATCAGTTATGTTTGCAACAGTTTTGACTAACACGTAATGTGAGCCACATTTGAAGGCTGCTTACTTTTTTCGCTGACGGCGGTTAAAGCAGATACTTTTATGTTCTAGTGAATGCCCTCCAGCCTAA
>NW_008776131.1:0-309 GCF_000715545.1 Opisthorchis viverrini
ACGAGCTCTATCTAAAGCACTACTTGTATGGTCGCTGAATACTTCTCGACAGATTGGCTTCGAGCCTGAAAAGTTTCATCATGTAATTTTCGTCAAACCTGTGCTCTGATTGAAACCAAGATTTTAGTTGGCCGGCGAAATGCACTCATTTGGTAACTGAGTTGGTTGTAACGGATGGCTCAACCGAATCCTGCTGGTTCGAACGTTCATGATCGTCATGTGTGCAGCATATAAACTTGAAGAAGAAGGCGGGAATTCGGATAAGAAATCTGATGGGCGTAACCGGTCGTGGGCTGTCGCAGAGTTTTC
>NW_008776132.1:0-309 GCF_000715545.1 Opisthorchis viverrini
GAGAAATTTGAGCACAAGCGTAGCATTCCCTTGTGAATTTATCGCAGTGTAATTTTTCTACGCAAATGTACTTCACTATGCCATTCCAAACACATAGGCTTCTGATGCATGCGGAGCCAATGCTGAACTATACTCGACTCGACAATATTCGATCCTCATTTCAATCTCACTCTCACCACCTTGCTGAACACACATGTGATGTGATTGTCCGAAACGCTATCTTATTTATCTCATTCACAACAGAATGCTGCAACAACCGTGCGGATGGTGGTAAGTCAGTGGGGAATCCAACGACCGGTTAACTCGATT
>NW_008776133.1:0-309 GCF_000715545.1 Opisthorchis viverrini
GTATAAAGTAGGACTAGTGTCAAAATGAAAGGAATATGGATGTGAACTTGTCTAGGATCTACTAATCTTCTCGTGATGTCATCAGTTTATTAGTTCACTTGACCACATCAGGATTTCAACTTTCACCGCTGCCCTAATATGCAGCGGAGGAGTATTGGAACGGGAACGCCGGTAATGTACACTTGAGATTCATACCGTTGTCGAAACAGTGGACCTTAAAAACGATATGCAAGACCACTAACTACCATATAAGCCGTCATCGCCCAAACCGTAATTTTTGCCAGCATGTCGTTGCGTTTCGGTGAAGGT
>NW_008776134.1:0-309 GCF_000715545.1 Opisthorchis viverrini
AAAAGTCTTGGTGGGAATTTGAGTTGGTGTGAAGTTCCCACAGACTATCAAACTTTAGTGTTTAGAAGATGTATGGCGGGCACTCAGCGAATATGTGGAGAGATCTGTCAAATGAGAAGTCCACTTCGATAACCTTCGAAATAGCAAACACGTACTAGTGCAAATTAAAAAGAGATGCCCACAACGCAGGACTAAAGGATATTGTTATCCAAGTTGCAGTTGGATACAGTTCGAAAATCAGCAGCCATTTACCAGTCACCACCTCGAATGCGGTACGGCGTCAGATGATTTCCCCGAAAAACCCCATCC
>NW_008776135.1:0-309 GCF_000715545.1 Opisthorchis viverrini
TTCGGTTATCCAGCTCAATCAAGCTCAATTCTGCATGGCAAAAAACATGTTTGTTTGTAGTGTTGGTCTATGACCCAACTGACTGCAATTCTGATGTTGAGAAGGATGCTTTAATTGAGACCTGTCGGGCTTATTCGTTCAGCAAGAAGCACTGAGGTTGTCAACGTTAAGGAGGATATGAATGCTAATGTCTGAGCTTTTCGGAATCATATCTGAATGGCCAACTCGAAGTCCATGCGCACCACTCTGAGTGGAGAGAGAATGGAGGGTGAATCCCTAAGTTGCATGCCAACCAGGGCGAATTTTCAT
>NW_008776136.1:0-309 GCF_000715545.1 Opisthorchis viverrini
CCAAGTTTTACATCGCCAAAAGCTTTAAACAAATCTGCTCAAGTCACCGATATGGCTGTGATTTTTCTTGCTTCGGATGTTACGAGTGCGTGAACCGTCTGGCGCCTTGACAAGTTAAGGCAACCGAGAGGATCACATCATAATCCTCAGTTTTATACTCTTACACGTGCAGACTCGGGCACAGAAAAGAGACCACCTAAATTCGCCGAGGATACCCCTCCAACCATCACTCAAACTCTGTATGAAGTTGGAAACATCTATACTTGTATCCCGGCAGTCAATAGCCTCACGATGCACACTCCACACATC
>NW_008776137.1:0-309 GCF_000715545.1 Opisthorchis viverrini
CCACCAATAAGCATCTTGAAGAGGTCCGTCCTTTACGAAGTGAGTGAACTTTGTCGTGTCTCGATAGTCTTCGTACCACATTAGTACACTGAGCTATACTGGAGAATGCCCATTCAGTGCATCCACCGGGTATCCCTTACCAGATTCAGCAATGGTCGAATTTTTGTCAATCACAGTCTCCCGACCTTCCAGATTGGGTTTTGAAGAGACTGGTATCATCTACTCCAGTAACCCCATGCTGACCACTGCTGCTTTGTGGTCAGGCGTTTGAACAAAAGGCCTATAGTGATGACCTTAATCGTTTTCCTG
>NW_008776138.1:0-309 GCF_000715545.1 Opisthorchis viverrini
AGAAATCGGGCGTCCCAAGAACCCGGGATGCTCAGATTGCATAGCCGACCAAGTATCTCATTTGATACGATCTAGAATGAGGTCAGTTTTGCTCAGTGAAAGAATTCACTTGATAAACTCTGAACACCAAAGGATTTAAGTACATTACTTATTAGAAAGATTTTCGGGAAATGCATGTGTGATTATCGTTTTATGAGGAGTTGCTGGGCACTATAACTTCACCAAAATTTTGTTTCTGACAAACCGACAAAACAGAACTTATGATCAAAGACACCGATTGATCCACACCGAACATTAAGCCACACAAGT
>NW_008776139.1:0-309 GCF_000715545.1 Opisthorchis viverrini
CAGAGTTTCGAATCGGAGACTAGGGAGATGATCCCCGACTGAACCTCCAACTCCTGCCTCCGAGTCCAAGTTCAATCGAAGATGAATCTTCTTTGAAATCATAGGACTTGTTCCAAACTGTGGCTTTTAACATCTTTCCCGGTGCTAAATTAGGCGATATGCATATATTGTTCAGATTGTGGTTCACATTTTCATCGGTTTATGTTTTGTCTCCAAAACACTCGTACAAGACCCATTACCAACATTCACCTCAAACCACCAGTGTTCGGGTTTTTGGTGATCCCGATGCGATCGCTTTTTGCACCTACG
>NW_008776140.1:0-309 GCF_000715545.1 Opisthorchis viverrini
ACAAATCAAACCGCGGTCGGGGAAATCGTCTTTTGCTCAGGTTTCATTTTGGTCAAAGGAACAAGTACTGTTGATTCATATGACTGTTGTAGTCTCATCTTTTCCGGTGTGTGCTACACCAGCACCAGCCATCGGAAAACAAATATGAACAACACAGAAATTCCACAGGAAAATGTTACACGAAGCGAGACGTGGAATGACGGACAAGCTTTCATAAATGCAGCTAAAACCACCTTTGATCTAGATGGAATCACACTAAGGTCACGCGTTTCACAGCAGGTAGATATTACATTAAGCCGAAAGGAGGAA
>NW_008776141.1:0-309 GCF_000715545.1 Opisthorchis viverrini
AATGCCCACTAAAGTGGAAAACCTGGAACATACATCGCCTTCGACATTCCGGAGTAGCTTTGCTAACCCAATTCTGTTCCGGTGCGCAATGCCGATCATGATGACAGTAGTGAGTGTGGCGAAAGTAGAACCACCGTAATACTTTGAATGGTTTCTTGATGTGTATTCAAACGCACCACCACGAATGAGCAAAAGCGCTTTCATAAGGCATGTAAATTTCTAAGGGGCTCCGTTGATTGTCAGACTCCCCCAAAGTTTCTGACAATCGATGGAAGCGGAATCAGCCTTCACATTAACGGCGGTAACAAA
>NW_008776142.1:0-309 GCF_000715545.1 Opisthorchis viverrini
TTGATCCATGTACATGCAGTCTTTGGTTTTTTAAAACATTTATCAGGAAGTGTTCACACATCGTCTATGCATTTCCAGGATGTGCAAGTTTCTTCTGATCGAACGGTTGGATCACTGGATTTGGGCGGCGCAAGTACTCAGATCGCCTTTGTCCCATCCCCCGTTCCCACAACCTTGGAGAAGACTGCTGACATGTTTCCGCTGAAGCTTTTCGGAGGCCAATACGACGTCTACAGTCACAGTTTTCTGTGCTATGGAAAGAACGAGGCTGAGCGCCGAGTAATGGGTGCAGCCATCGTAAGTCCTTAA
>NW_008776143.1:0-309 GCF_000715545.1 Opisthorchis viverrini
GTTCCCCACTTCGGTCACATCGATGAGTGAATGGATCATTCGCACTGTTGCTATGCCCGCAGGCTGAGCGGACACTTCAGACTACAAGGTGTAAAACAAACATAGGTGTGGTAAATTTCGAGTGAGAGTGAACAAACACAAATGCGATAATTAAAACCTTCAAATTAGTTCGCGATGATGTAGGCACCAGTTTGATTTTTAAAGAGCGACTTAGCTAAATTTTTCGTCTATGCTACTCTTCAAATGAATGTGCCGCACAAAGACTACCTCATAGGTCAGTTGGTAAAAGCGGAGCGTTTAGCTGTAACG
>NW_008776144.1:0-309 GCF_000715545.1 Opisthorchis viverrini
TTTGCAAATGAGTGTATATTCGCCAAATCGTGAGCTATTTGCTCTCAAATCAAGTTCTCTGACCGGTTAGGATCATTTTCGACACCCCACGGTTGCCATGATATGATGATTTGATATTTCGCTGATTGTCGTGGCTCGTTGATTTTACAGGGCGCCCGCCTCGACTCATTGCGACAGGTGTTCTGTCATTATCTCGATATATTGATTTCCGCCGGCCCTCACCGGAAAGGGGAAGATATCATCAACGGTACAGAAATAGGCGATTCTGAGACAGAAGTGTGTTCCATGGGATGGGTTGCCCCCGTCGTA
>NW_008776145.1:0-309 GCF_000715545.1 Opisthorchis viverrini
GCTCTATAGGAACTTATTAGTTTCGCAGGGTACGGGAACAACGGTGCTTATGGAAAAGACAGTTGATCACTCTACCGCTGAAGGACACTGTCTTGTAGTGTTTCACCTGAGAATAAATAGTCACCATTTCAGAAACGGGAGGGGGGAATGGCATTTTGGAGCAAGCCTACAACGGAACCAATAATTACTACTTCAAATGATATATTTCCATGAGAAATAGGCCTGTCCACGCGCGAGTCAATCACGCCGCTGATCAGACGCCTGTGGCCAAGCGGTTTACTCACCAGCTATCAGCCAAGTCGTGGGTTC
>NW_008776146.1:0-309 GCF_000715545.1 Opisthorchis viverrini
TACGGTGTTGAGGATTACGTGGTTCTTAGACTTTAAAGTAACATTCCTAAGGGATTCAGGCAGAAAAGAATGCGCACTGTGCCGAAACATCAACTACCTGGGCTTGAGCAGAAGGTGACGGTGACGAATCATGCCGTCCACGCTGCTGCGCTTCATTACACCAGACAGCCTTATCATCTACCTTGATTAGAGGGAGCTTCTTGGACCTGCGATTGGATTTCAGTAGCTACGGCCCGTAACCGTGGCCCTACCCCTATGTGATCCAGTCTTAGGGTGCTGAAAACTATATGGTGCATCGGTTGACGGTTG
>NW_008776147.1:0-309 GCF_000715545.1 Opisthorchis viverrini
AGCATCAGCGTCTATTGAGAAAGGGTGTTGTGGAGTGGACGTGGGTGAGTAGTTGAAGTGGGTGCCCTAGTGACAGCACGTGTTACAAGTACGATATTGTCAGAGCCGATGTTGGATTGAAGAGGTACGCCTGCGGGGATTCGAGCATACAGTGGGCCAATGCTAGCAAGTACTACTGCAACTCATTGCGTTCTCCTGAATCACCTCCATCAGTTGGTTCCCGATGCGACTGTTTGGCCTGACAGTTTATCATATTGGTCAGTCAAAATACCAGACTCAACCCCAGTGGACCTTTAGGTGATGAACAGC
>NW_008776148.1:0-309 GCF_000715545.1 Opisthorchis viverrini
GCTGGAACCAATGAATTCGGAATGAGGTGATTAAGAGACGGGTTTTGAGTGAAGTGGACGGTACTTCACCTAGAGAATGCATCCGCCAGTACAAGCTATTGTGGCCGGATGATGTGCTATGCATAACGGGTCAGCACCGGTAGGGATGATCGCTGCTTTCCGTTGGCAATTCGGAATGTCGGAAAGCTAAAGGTGTACAAATTTTGAAGGATGTTACGAAAAGTCTGGTTGCTGGTGATGCTGTTCGCCTTCTATAATGGGGTCCACATGATCCTCCCTGTGTTTGGCTGGGGACACTGAACAGTATGA
>NW_008776149.1:0-309 GCF_000715545.1 Opisthorchis viverrini
AAAATTGCTCCTAGATGGTTTGTCTCACAATACTAGAAGGTGACACAACGAGATCCAAAACGCAGCATGATTGTGGTGAAATTTGAGGTCAGCCGGGTCTCAGCCACTTGTTCCCTTCGCCTTGGAACTGGATGCCATCATTTGGCGACGTTCAGGCCGGCTACACTCACTCATTCTCGGGTGACCAGAATATCCAAATTCATCCATAGGACGTCCTTCTACTGGTATACTGCAGCATCCCTCAACAGCTGCAGACTGCCTTCCCCAACGTGAACCGCCTTGCAGTCATTCCGTTTTACTTATTATTCC
>NW_008776150.1:0-309 GCF_000715545.1 Opisthorchis viverrini
CTATCAATGATGGTTACGGTGAGCATGACTACCGGTTCGTTGACAACCGTGTTTTCTGATTGGTCGGTTTCTCTGAAGGAACTATACACATTGTCGGCCTTTGGCCATAGCGGAAGTGTTCGGGTGAAACGGACTTACGAGCTCCCTGGCTTTGCACGCAGCTCCGAGTAGTATTTGATCTTGGGCTCCGTCCCACTGGTACGGATGGTCAGGCTGACGTCGTTGTCGAAGGTGAAAGTAATCAGTTGACTAGATTTACTGACTGGAAGACGCTGCAGTGAGTCAAGAGAGGATAGAATGGAAAAAAAA
>NW_008776151.1:0-309 GCF_000715545.1 Opisthorchis viverrini
TAGGCTTTTGAGCCAAAGGCTTCCGTTGAGGAAACTAATCGTGCTCCTGTCAAGGTGTGGGCATCCTGGACATATCTCAGCCCATGAATTACGAGCTAACGCAACAGAGACGAGGATGTTGTCTACGTCGACAAAGTTCTCGCCAGAAACATTTCTAACATCAACATTATGGAGACCCTCCAGCGTTCGCCGCATTAGTTAATCAAAAACGAAGTTGAACAAGGGTGAAGAGAGAGCGGAAATTCTTGTCGTATACCACTTTTTGTAAGAAAGCTATAGGAGAAGATAAAAAAAGCGTTCAGCTGTAGC
>NW_008776152.1:0-309 GCF_000715545.1 Opisthorchis viverrini
GAACTTGTTGGTGCCTCAATATGACTCCTGTTAAATGCAGCGAAATTTTCAGGAAACAAACAAATGGCAGCTGGGACAGAGTTTTGTTTGTAAATAAGTGGTTTATTGTAATTTCCAATTATTCCCTGTCCTTCTCGCGATTTCCCTAAGCGGGTGGAACATAATAATTACAGTCAGCTGCTTTCCTCGTAAGTTTACCACACATACAGGGAGGTTTTAGGAAAGAGCATGGTCCATTACAATTGTGCAGCAACCGTGAATAAAGTCATCTTGAAAATTGTAGTACTTTATATTCCAGGATAAGATCTA
>NW_008776153.1:0-309 GCF_000715545.1 Opisthorchis viverrini
ATCAGCGAATATACACTCATTTGCAAACCTTGGATCTTGCCAGAATCTGCTGCGTTAGTGTGATAGACGTGTCTGCGGGACCACATGGCTGATATGGAGAGCAATGGAATTGTTTCCACAGGGTTTGTGCTTCGAAACGTTTCTCCTGTAAGTCCTGCTTTTGTTCATTGTCAAGTGCTTAACCGCTCACAGCCGATGGTGCCTCATTAGGTCCATAAACTACTGATTGCATAGTGTTATATCTAACTGCTATTCTCACTCTAGTGCCTGGTGCCAGAAAAACTCACCGACAAGGGGACACAACAGCTT
>NW_008776154.1:0-309 GCF_000715545.1 Opisthorchis viverrini
GACAAGAACGCGAATGAAATTGGTTACCAACCATAACTTACAGAGTCTCCAAATTGGTGTAGATTCAAAGGAGACTTGCGACCATTGCGAGAGATTTTGGGGCTATGAAGAAATCCACTTTCTAAAACTCTGCACACAATTTCTCTATGTTCAAACCACAGTCTCACGAAATCTTGGATATAACTACGGGTGGTCGTGGTTACTGCTCACGCAGACATCGGGTCTTTGGTGGCATATATTTGTGTAAATTTGCCACCGTTCTGGAAGAGAATGTAAGTTCATATGAGAGAGCCTTGCCTCTGGACGTGG
>NW_008776155.1:0-309 GCF_000715545.1 Opisthorchis viverrini
TGTGTGAAGGTATAGCTACACTTATGCCGCTAGGCGTCGGATTCTCTTGTCGACGTACCTGAGGGCTTCGCCTCGGTTTGAGGAACCATCCGCGACCAATTATTTGGGCCGATGGCCTGTCTGACAATCAGTTGACCCTAACCAAGGAATCTAAGTTCTGTACATAGCTCTAACGGTTAAAGTCTATGACCCACTATGAACACTAATCGTAATTCAGTATGACAACTGAATAGGTCGTAGCTAGCAGTACGACTGCAGTATATACCGGATGTTGAAGAACGAACGCGAAGTACGACCGTGGTACGAATA
>NW_008776156.1:0-309 GCF_000715545.1 Opisthorchis viverrini
AGGGTGATTCAACCATGTTTTTACCTTCCTTCCGCACTCAAACCAGGGTAACTTAAGATTTCAAAGCGATCACGCGGGTCTATCACGGAGCGAATATGTCAAGACTGTCTTTTGAAGGACAGTTTTAACGATCGGTAGCTTCTGGACAACTGACGATTTGGATTCGCGACCCTTAAAAAGGAAGAAATGAGCTGAGCACTGCCTTCTAGAATAGCGATTGTCAGCGCAGCGCGTTGTGAGTAGCTGTCGTGAAAATTCGTCAGTCTGGTGTTTAAAAATAAAGCCATGTTCAGGTGGGACTGATTTCAA
>NW_008776157.1:0-309 GCF_000715545.1 Opisthorchis viverrini
GAATGTGCAAATTGCGCAATCGGGTTAGTGCCTTCCAGTTTGTGAATAGCTCTCAGATTTTCAGCAATCCAATTAGTGCGTTGGTGAGAGTTACCAAACGTTCTTTTTAGAAAATTCTGCCCCACAATGTCTGTTTCGAAATGCAGTCATCAGGAGTCTGATTTAAAAGCACGGAATCCTCGTCCACTAAAGGCTACTCAGTTATCTCGCCTTCTGATTGCTATTTATCCACAGTGTCTTCACTATCACGTTTGGAAGGATTTTCAGCGAACTACTCACCTGCATTTCGTGCAAAGTGTTCTTGAAGTT
>NW_008776158.1:0-309 GCF_000715545.1 Opisthorchis viverrini
AAATCAAACGTGTGCCGTAAGGCAAATGATGATTATATAGAAGAAGGAAGCTAAGATAACTATGGATCTTTAAAGGCTACAGCATGATTGAGGACCACATTCTGGGTAGTAGATTTGTTCATCACCAGAAGAATGCTCAAGAATTTTCCGTCAACGAAGGAACACCTCATGAGATATACAAACACCACCGATGATAGAGAGGCTGTGATTAAAGAGTCTGGTTAATGAGCAGACAATTATTGTGGCAAACCAATTAAAATTTGGGTGTGAGGTAAGCTAGGATCTGGTAATTGATCAGGTGGCTGTTGA
>NW_008776159.1:0-309 GCF_000715545.1 Opisthorchis viverrini
AGTTTTCTCATTGGCCAGTGTCTTTGCAGGCTGGCTCTGGAGAACCTCGGTTCTCCCCAAATCAAGAAGGACCTCCGTTTAGTTTGGCATCTTTCTTGATTCGCACTCTATATCCACCCTATATTCGCATCTGAAAAATAATCAAAATGACGATCCAGCGAAGTGTTTCGCCATGCTATGGTAAAACTCTCATGCGAGTCAACTCACAAAAGGCGATGTTGTTTTCAACGTAGTCACATGCTATCGCCGACGATGGACATTTCGCAATAGTTGAGTTCTAAGTACGATCCCGAACCTAATCTTCGAAGA
>NW_008776160.1:0-309 GCF_000715545.1 Opisthorchis viverrini
TTAACTCTGTGACTGCAGACAATTAGGGATCCCTGTTGAAAAAATAGTTAACTGGTATAAGAAATGGTTAAAGACCTATGGGTGGGCTACAATAAAAAAGTTTCTATAACACCTGACCTTGAAATTTCGGTTTCGCGCTCGTCCACCGCGCTGACCAATCAGCCCTCAACATTGGATGGCAATCTAGGTGGCGTTCTACGCTGACAGACGATGTTTTGTGAGGTATCTGTGGTAAGCCTGTCGACCTTGCCAGTTGCTGTTTTCCGTGAGACCGATTGTAGTATCATGGCTATTGCTGTGATAGGGAGC
>NW_008776161.1:0-309 GCF_000715545.1 Opisthorchis viverrini
ACGTTGTTTTTTGTCAAAATATCAGACAGAACGAGGTCGTTTGTCATAACCAAATGGGTATTTGACGTAGCCTACGTGAAGCAGAACTCTGAGGGCACAGTAGAGCAATCAGGTAACAACAACAGTTGAACGATTAAAAAAGTGTGCTGCGTAGAGGCGAAAAAAATGCTAATTCGTGCAACCACATCGTGAGTGAATCTGGATAAATCATTCATTTTCCTACCGTTTGAGTAGCTCAGTGTATCAAGTCCGAGAAACCTCTGGCAGAATATGCGACGTCCGCTTCATCGTAGGCCAGGCAGCGAATGA
>NW_008776162.1:0-309 GCF_000715545.1 Opisthorchis viverrini
TGTGCACATTCTAAGAAAAGTTATATTCAGTCCGCGAAATCTGTCAATACAATCCGTCAAATACATATATCTGCAAATGAGTGAGTCAATGTTCGCTCCCTTAAATAACCCAAACTTTGAGCAAAAACAAGTTATTCTGAAAATATTATTGGAAGGATATGTGGTAAAGCAGGTTTGCAGCTTGGAGCTTGAGTGCGTTAATACAAATTCAGCAAATTGGATGCATATAAAAGAAACTTACGCAAAGCTATGGTGTGAAAAGAAGACATAAAAGTGATACGCTTTCTATGAAACAAACATTGTTTTTTT
>NW_008776163.1:0-309 GCF_000715545.1 Opisthorchis viverrini
AATGAATGTGTGTGCTTTGAGCTTGAAAACGTTCTTAACGTGTCCCCGCTGTGCGTTTGCTGAGCCAACGGGGAAGGGCCTGTTGGCAAGCTTTGTTCATACAGAGAATAATTTAGAATTGGGTTTTCTCGGAGGCGACGCTACTCCAGGGGATAAGGATCATGCATCTCGAGACGCGTTCCGTGGTCCACGGATTTTAGGCCGGCAACCATTCTCGCGGCGGCTCGCTGGACACGCTCAAAGAAGGTGAAACCTTTTTTTGCCTCCTAGGTGGAAAACCTAGTTGGCCTACTCCAGAAGCGTTCTGAC
>NW_008776164.1:0-309 GCF_000715545.1 Opisthorchis viverrini
AAGCACTGTATAGCTGTTTGATCCTTGTTGAAAATCATCGACAGTGCCCACCTAACGAAGTTCCAGGGAGTTCCGAACCAGCGACCACCGGGCTGGCGATTGGAACGTTTGACCAGGAGCGGCTGATTAGCATTCTGATTAACTCGGATATGGAGTTACACATCATTCGATCGCGAAAACTACATTGCGTGGTCACGTATTGACTGGTTCGTCGAGTGACGACTTCTCAGATAAGTGACATTTGAGAAGTCATCACTACAGGAGTCAGTCAATACGACCCATGACCGGCTTCGTTCTTCTTGGGGCTCA
>NW_008776165.1:0-309 GCF_000715545.1 Opisthorchis viverrini
TAAACGAGAGATTCAGTTGAGTCCCCCATGTGAACCGAATTCGTACAGAAATGCAAGTATTTTTTAGGTATGAACTTTACCTTGGTTTCACACCACTCTCTGGTGTGAAATTAACGTTGTACATCCTGATTCCCTTACTTCACCTCCATTTTCGAGGCTTGCTTCTATAGTATCCACATGTCTGCCCTCCTATTGGAGCAAGCACAGCACCTTGCCCATTCGAGCCACTACAGTTCAAATATTTTAACCGTTCTAGGCATTTGGTTTGTAAGCGCTTCGATACCAGTCCAACCCGATTATGCTTCCTGG
>NW_008776166.1:0-309 GCF_000715545.1 Opisthorchis viverrini
ATTGGTGTTCTAACATAAGAAGCGGAGAAGGCAGTAGTTTGCCAAATTCAAATCGTGAACTCTAGTTTACTTGTCTCAGAATACCTTGGAGATCTGTGCCTATCCAACACTCATTTTCAAACGCGGAATATATTCGACCAACAGAAACACAGGCGCAGACTTCTGTTATTGTTCAAGGGCTAAACATACATAAGACTGATGTCTGATGCACCGCCGTGACTATTACGCTCACGGGACGAAACTCTGAAGCTTAAGTCTTCAACATTGACCACGCATTTGCGGCGACATAATTCCAAACGTTCTTTGATA
>NW_008776167.1:0-309 GCF_000715545.1 Opisthorchis viverrini
CATCAGATGAACCGTTGGGAATCACGCGAGAATACATGTTGCGTGAGAGTAGAAGCGGCAGGAGAATGAGCGCCCTCCGAAACCAACTCACCTTTACACATTTAGAGACAAAATTGTGAAAAGGAAGACAACAATACGACTTGCAAAACCAATTTGGATATGAACTCCGAATATACTGTCAGACACCAGTCAGTAGGCACAATTAGGGAAAAGTGTCGCTCATAGTTGAAGATCGGTCCGAGTGAGTTGCAGCATCTGCGTGCAAGAAGTGCATTTAAGGTTCAATAGAGGAAAATGTTGGTAGCTCAG
>NW_008776168.1:0-309 GCF_000715545.1 Opisthorchis viverrini
AGTTATACATGCTTAAGAAAGATGTAGAGCCAAACATTTGTTCCTACGGCTAAGTGAGGAAATTTTATCTATTGTGCCTACTTTACAGGTGGTGCAGGAAAGGCTCCTGAGGGAACTGAATCAAAATGAATCGAAATCGAAATGAAATTCAGTGAGGCTTTGGTTGTTTGTAAGTATCATACAGATACTGGGTGTGTAGCCCATACCACGCAGTTAAAATCAGCACAGGTTTAGTTTAGATTAGGAAACAATCTGAAAATGAAAATACAGTGTGCAAGTAGCTGTCAAACAAGGCACACCTCTGAGGAT
>NW_008776169.1:0-309 GCF_000715545.1 Opisthorchis viverrini
CCTTGAGCAACTCTCCTCCAACTAACACTGTACTCTTTTATTGCTGGTAGGTGACTTCTAAGCTCTAAAGGCCTCCTGGATGGAGCACCAGCGCATCAAATCAAGCAGACTCTTTGCAGCGGCGCTGATTAAAGTCGTTCAGCAGAGTGCTTGGATTCAACATGTTGCGCCCACCAGATACCGCGCAGGCCAACTACCACTCCCCCTGGATTTAGTCATCACTGACGAGAGACACTCCGTTGATCAGGTAACAGTTACCGTCCCACTAGGACATAGCGAGCACTGTGTGCTAACTTTTGATTTCATCTG
>NW_008776170.1:0-309 GCF_000715545.1 Opisthorchis viverrini
TCCTACTGCTGTGTTTGTCAATGTTCTATTGCCGTGGGCAAAACGGTGCTTCTGACCAATCTCATGAGGCTGATTTTGAATAGATACTGAAGCCAATAAGTGAACTAAGATAGTAAAACAAAAATAAAATTCGTAACACTTTTTGTAAATATTTGTATCTTGACCGGTCGATGCCTGTCTCTACTGTTTATTCTTCAATAGTGGCAGTTTAATTGCACCTTGAGTGTGTTATCCATTTTGAAACATCTGGTAAGGGTAGTCTCTCTCCCATAATTCATTTAGTGAGCCTGGATGGTGCGAATAGATGGC
>NW_008776171.1:0-309 GCF_000715545.1 Opisthorchis viverrini
GTCAGTGCTTAAGTATGTCGAATGGTTTTCGGAAGAGATAACTCATCCATGGTAGATGAGCTAATCACATTGCATAGATTGCGCTGGCTTTGCCACGTGCTTCGTATGCCAGTCGGCTGAATTTCTCGAAGGGCTCTTTTCATCCAACTACTAGAAGCGTGAAGGCGAGTCAGGAGAGGCCATACAATAACTTAGCAACGAACTATAAGAACCATTACTAGCATACGCAGCTGCGCTGGTCTTCGCCGTCTCCTTGGATGGGGACCCCGTGACGGGGCAGGTCAGTATTTGGAGACATTGTTAGATATG
>NW_008776172.1:0-309 GCF_000715545.1 Opisthorchis viverrini
CACTGTTTTGCAAGGACAACTGGGGCATTCCTTCGAAAGGGCGTCACCATCAGGAAAGGGTTCTTGACCTTCGTTGGAGTCGGAGTGCCTTCTATATTACTAGGTATGATCCATTGTAGAGGATTATCATTAATTTGTTTGTCAGTCTTTTACCAAACCTGTTTTCGTAGTTAAAGGTAACGCAACGCATGCCAACCAACTCAGTCTTTCGGCTGTTTATTTATTGCAAACTACTTGAGTTATTCAGTAGTTCCAATAGCATCGTTAATGCTATTTGTGGTTTTCCACTTCCTTTGTCCTCACAATCTC
>NW_008776173.1:0-309 GCF_000715545.1 Opisthorchis viverrini
TGAAAGCTCGTCCAGATTAGCAGCTTGAAGGATAAAAGTTTATTACTCACTTCTGAATCCGCCGGGGATTTAAAGTTCACTGTAGAGGACTGCATTGCGGGTCGGAATTTGGTTAGACAAATGCAGATAGCCTCAAAGTTACGGACCGGCTATGCTTCCCGATCCGCGCTCATGTTCTCATTCATGTAAAGTATGACAGTTCTGCAGGTGGTACTGTACCTCGACCAAGAGGATTACATGCCCGAACTTCGAGCCGTTTCAGGATGATGCTGGAGATCCAGTACAATCCTGGCGCGGTACGTTCGAAAT
>NW_008776174.1:0-309 GCF_000715545.1 Opisthorchis viverrini
TAATGAGTGCGTCTGCTTTCATTCTTAAGATTCAGTGCATAACAACTTGTAGCCACTGAGTTTCGCCACACTGTGGCTATTCAGCTAGTACACAAGCAAACGACAGAGTTGGAAGTATTTTCGAATTCAAGACATACCAAGATTGCGCAGCTCCGGTGCGAAGGTCGCTGTTCGGACACTCGACTGGATGTGGAACTATGGTTCACACAAGTCCTTCTAGAGTAGAATCATGCTTCCTGTATTTTGGGATGATGCATCCAGATAACGTTGGGATAACTGATACTCCATCAAGTGTAGATTATCCTACAA
>NW_008776175.1:0-309 GCF_000715545.1 Opisthorchis viverrini
CCGGCTATCCAGACCGGGGTTCACGGTAAGAGAAAGGCATTTGGGGACTGTGGTTCACAACCGTTCTGAAACTGCATGCGCAACGCACTGTGACATGTTGAAACAGAACTTTTCAGCCAATGGCCAGATGTGGAGGAAAGTTGAAATTGGCCGATTCTCTTTTTGACAATGAAATGAAGATGTCCCAGCTAACATCGTGAGCCATAACGAATAGGATTTTATTACGCAGTCAAAAAGGTGAAGTTATGGTAAACTTACCGGTCCAATGATCTCGTCCGTTCGACCTGTTGGTTGCTGACATTCACCCAG
>NW_008776176.1:0-308 GCF_000715545.1 Opisthorchis viverrini
CGCAGGCGCTGTGTGAAAACCATCGTGGCATCAGTAGTGGCAGTAGTGGCATCGAATGTGCTCCCTAGTCTTATCCTCCGAAGGTTGCCTGAACACAAGGAGAGACAGATCCGTGGGAACCAAGCATAGTTCTGTCCTGCAAGAGAATGCATTAGTCATATTTTCACCCTCCATTAGATTTTGCAACAGCGACACAGTCGGTAGCTCTGAATAATGATGGTCTTTCTTGACTTGAAAGCTACCTTTGGTTCTGTGAACCGTGGGGCCTCATGGCAGTTTCCATAAATTCTCGACCCTCCTTAGGGCAC
>NW_008776177.1:0-308 GCF_000715545.1 Opisthorchis viverrini
AGGCCGGATGCCTGAGTGTCCGAGAATTGCACACTCCCTAATTTAAAACAATCTTTTCGGCAGTTTGTCATGTCAGCAGCGTAGTAATCCCGACATGTCAGCAAATGCAGGACGACTGTTGCTCATCTGTGTGAACACAGTGTCGAAGTGGGAATTTCGAGTGGAACAATGGAAGTTCATATGTTAGTATCACACATCACATCATGGAATCCGAACGAGCAAATTACCCTCAAAATGCTAATTGTAGGGGATGTGCCTAGGGCTGCAATGGATGCTCGTGGTTAGGAGTATCGTTGCAGTGCTTAAAC
>NW_008776178.1:0-308 GCF_000715545.1 Opisthorchis viverrini
TGATTCAGCTACCGGAGACTATTTCCTTCTCTGCAATTAACGAGTGAAACGGGGAACGTAGCGTTGGAATCGTCGACTTTCATCGGGAAACATGTTAGACGACCCAGATGTTAGACCATCATAGTGATTTCGCCACACCTTTGCTTTACTAAGATTTTGATACCATTTTGATCTGATAATATTATTGCAGTCTGAATTATATTAAACGCGACAGATATGGGGATCAAATGCACAACTTTAGACGGTTGGTCACCAGTGTACGCTTTCCAAAGATTAAACTGTAATATAGGTTGCAGCGCATGTTGTAA
>NW_008776179.1:0-308 GCF_000715545.1 Opisthorchis viverrini
AGTCATCAGGTTCAGAACGATGACAGCTTTTTTCAAGAAAGGAGACACATCCATCCACACAAAACCCAGAGTAAGGAAAGCAGCAAAGGAAAAACATTAACAAAGTGATACGGCTGGTTGTTACAGCATCTTTTTTCACATACCTTCAATACCCGGGCTAGAATGGACGGGTGGTGGAGCTAAGAAATACGCAGAAAAGTTGAGCATAAGAGCTGTTCAACAGTCAGAAAAAAACGAAAACACGCACAACAATCCATCGCTTGCTGTCAACAGTAGGAAGCATTGTATCTCGGAAGAATCGGAACATA
>NW_008776180.1:0-308 GCF_000715545.1 Opisthorchis viverrini
CCACTGTACTCAGGGCTATATCAACAATTCCTTCTTCACCGCAGCCCCACCCTAAAGAGTGCTGTGTCACAAATTACAGGAATCGAGCGGAAATGCGGTTACAGAGGATGGGGATACAGCGCTTGGTGAACCTCTGAGATGCAGATGGCACAAGGCCTATGGTAAGCAAGGAAACCAGGCGGGGATCAGCAGAAACATGATGTCACGTTTAAACGATGAAAATGTCATGAAATGAGTAGAGTAAGTAGGAGACAAAATGGGAGCAAACGCAGACAGATCACTCACCGTCAACTGTACATCAAGCCAAC
>NW_008776181.1:0-308 GCF_000715545.1 Opisthorchis viverrini
CTTGTAGGTTCATTGTCGGAATCCCGAAAGCAAGTGAGGAGATTTCGCCGGACAGGACAAGGGGCCAGAAGGTTCTCCCGGATCAACGCAGTGTAGGTGGACGAAGGAACTGGTTATATCCCTCATTCATTCCGACAGGTGACTACGTAGACTTGATGCTCTAGTCTGGCGACAGCTTGTGAAGGAACGCTACCGAGCAAATACCAATAACACTCCAATCAGACCTAGTTTATCCCACACGTCACTGCTTATTTTCGCAAGCAATCATCAGTCAAACCGAAGTGTGATATCCGAGGTTCCGTGTATCC
>NW_008776182.1:0-308 GCF_000715545.1 Opisthorchis viverrini
GAACAGATACAAAGTTGACTAGAACTAAACCCACATCCCATCCCACGCAAAAACAAATAGAGAAGATAAATTCATGGAAACACAGAAGCCCTCTCACTAGCGCCCACTAAGGATAGACAAATGCTATGAACACCAAGTTTAAAGCTCCCCAAGTTACCAAAAGGAGACATAATTCATTCCAAATAATTAACCAGGCTGACCGAATTACACATTTAAATAAGAATTCGAGGAACCGAACTTAAAAAAGAATTGGGAATGACGAACGAAGGCCAACCAGTAAAGGAACGAAATTCCTCCGAAGGGAGCTA
>NW_008776183.1:0-308 GCF_000715545.1 Opisthorchis viverrini
CATGTGGGTTTTCAACTTCGCAAATGATAGCTGCTAGTGAAAGGATTCAGAAAATGATGTATGCGCACGTCCGCACACACGCTAACATGTAGATTAGTCTGTCAACATGTGCTGACTTCTACTGTTGACCCTAGTGACTGTGCCATTGAAGCAATACCAAAGCACGCCAGACGGAAACGTGGTGCACTGTGAAACCAATGCGTGATTGTGTGCCTAGACGAAATCGTTTGGTGAACAGTCGGTGGATCTATGAATGAGTGACGTATCGCTTCTGGCATAAAAGTTAGTGGGTTACCGAGTTGGTCGAG
>NW_008776184.1:0-308 GCF_000715545.1 Opisthorchis viverrini
TAATAATTCTCCACAAGAGATAAACAGGTTTAAGGCGAAACTCAGATTTTCAACACACACTGAATTCACACTTGGGAAGAAGTCCTCGTCGAAAATTCTGAAACTACGCCTCGTAAGAGATTTTCTAAACGGGTATATTGCGGAATGATATGCTCATGTATGCTGATGGATAAGAACCTGTCTATGGAACCATCGGCAAGGTACTTTTGAAATACTGGAAGTCTGCAATCCATGGGATGTTTGCCAAAAAATGCTAGAAGTTCCATCCTGAAATGGTTGGAGACAGTGTACCGTCTGACAGCAAACTA
>NW_008776185.1:0-308 GCF_000715545.1 Opisthorchis viverrini
TTCCCGGTTGTCCGGGCCGAGGAAACGGGTTCGGTTGAGGTAAACAATCTTCACTTTGAGCCTTTAACCCAAAAGTCCGCCCCGTAAGGCAGTAGGAGGATGTCTTGTTTTGCTCGAGAACCCTGTCTCTATGCTTTGGCTCAAAAGTCTGACCCGCGGAGCAGCGAACAGTAGGGTTTTCTTGGGAGGGGAGACTCGTCCCGGAGCCAGTGACCCAATAGTCTGACCCAGCTGGCTTCAGGGGGTCGGTTTGGCTCGGGGGCGCAGGGAGTAAGGCAATACTGTCTCACTCCTAATGCGGCTGCGCA
>NW_008776186.1:0-308 GCF_000715545.1 Opisthorchis viverrini
GGAACCCGTTTGAGCCCAATTTCGTCAACGTCAGTTGTGCTCTTTCCCGGTGTAACGGATGAGTGCTAATGAAGAAACTTGTGAGTAGTGTCCGGTCAGGTTACAAAACGCCGCTCCCTCACCTGATCGATGGTTGGTATGGATAGTTTAGGATCGCTTTGTACCGCTTGTTTGTTGTTACTCAATATTTTACGACCATGTGGTTTCGAAATGATCATTTTGAAATAAACTGCGCAAATGATGCTTCCACTTTCGTTTCTAATATCTTGCAAACGTTTAGCTCGTTGTCGGTGTGTAAACAGTTTCGC
>NW_008776187.1:0-308 GCF_000715545.1 Opisthorchis viverrini
AACCATCTGATTTTGCTTCTGAAACTGAACTGATAAATTCTCTCGGACACCCGTTGGCTGTACAACAACGGCTAGACATGACAAATTCTGGCTACGGTGTCAAAGGGATCTCGATCAATATAATTCTGTCTCCAAGGTTTTTGTATCCCCACCTATTACGTGTTTAACGCAATGTGACAACAAGTGCACTGTGGTGAACCGCGAGTGCCGCACTTGAGGTTGAAAAGAATGAACGGTATAGAATCGGTTCTGTAGTCATTTTCTCCATGCAATGATTTGGGTGTCAACCAAAACACAAGTGATGAAAA
>NW_008776188.1:0-308 GCF_000715545.1 Opisthorchis viverrini
TATGCCTGTAAAGTGCCCATGGGAATCACGCCGTATGGGTAACCAAACTTAATGTGTGAGTCTAAAGTGTTCAGATGTCACAGCGAACGTGTCATATGCGTAACGCCAGAAAACACTCGGCGGACATTGGAATCCACCTACAGCTTTCTGTTCAAAGTCTTCCATCTACATGTTGCCGGATTCGAGGGTATTGGGGATCCCATCGCTAGATATTGTTCTCGCGGGTATACAATTGAGTCACAGACAAAATGACTGAGGTCTAGGCATACTTTTTTTATCAACCATCTTGTCTACGGAGAGTTGCGTTC
>NW_008776189.1:0-308 GCF_000715545.1 Opisthorchis viverrini
TAGCGGACTTTCTTAGAACGAACCTCCTATGTTCACTTCCCGTTTTTATTTCTTCAGACCCATACTAGCCCTATTTTATCCAGTTTACTGTTGCGTGCAGAAGTCCAATGCTGCAGTTTGGTGTAATATGTCAATCCAGAGACCAACTCAAGCAAGTCATAAAACAGAGAGGGTTAGGAAGTCTTTTCATGACAGTGGTTACGAAATAAAGCACTTAAAAATGGAATACGGAAAGGAAACGCCTCGAAGAGCATACTGCAGCGGCTCTAAAACGAAATAAAAAGACGGAGAGTTGTAAATAGAATTTG
>NW_008776190.1:0-308 GCF_000715545.1 Opisthorchis viverrini
AATTTTACGTTTCAATAATACACTCTTCTCACAGTCTTTTTGTTTTTTTCTGAAATTTTTTCAAGATTAACGGCTTTCATCAGTGCCTATAAAATACTGGCGGCATAGCATTAGCCTAATGAACCCACAAGTGCATCGTGGGGAATCTTCTCTTCCGCAGTCAGTGGTTTGTTGTTGTGACCGATTTTTCAAGCAAAAACAGAATGCTCTCGAGAACGTCGATAACAACATGTGTCTCACAAAGATGATTGGATACACGCATATATTGTGCGGGGAATGCACACTGCAAGATAGACTAAACATACAGC
>NW_008776191.1:0-308 GCF_000715545.1 Opisthorchis viverrini
GGGAGTGTACAATCGTCTATTTTGCCCCGTCGTGTAAATCTGACGCACGTGTAGAGAAAATAAAACGGGAAGTTATATTGATTGTAATAATTTAGAGTCAAAACGCAAGGGGAATTTTCCGCCCAAAAGCAACAAAAATTAGTAAATGAGAGTACGAACAAAAGGGGTTTTAGAGTGTAAGAGTTTTGTGACAGCATCATGACCGCTTGAGGGAGCGGACTAACGTGATGTAGAATGCCACCTTCACGATAGTCCCTGAGCGATTCTCACACGGTTATAGCACTAGTATGCCAGTCGTTACTTGTCAT
>NW_008776192.1:0-308 GCF_000715545.1 Opisthorchis viverrini
ATGATAATCGTTCTACTGAGCAATCCTGTTCATGCGATGATGTTCCATAGGACAATGTGCTCCTTGCATGCCCAGTGAATGGACGACTGAAAAATAAGGTGGGGTTCGCAGTGTAAGAATGAGCTCTTGATTGATTGTTGCATTCCATAACCTTCATATCTATGAAATTCAGGTTCCCGGATTAGACGCTTTTCAGTGACTTTCTCACATTGCACCAGCGGACAACTCAACCATACGTAAAGTTGCTGTTATCGTGAGCAGCTGAACTGATTGTTTGATTCCAGCGTCTTCAAAACTTGTGGTGTTTC
>NW_008776193.1:0-308 GCF_000715545.1 Opisthorchis viverrini
TTGATACACATGATCGAGACACTCACCGAACCAACCTGGGTTGGGTTTCTTCCTTTTGCCCAGCGGCTTCTGTTAACCTGAAAGCCACAACCGAAAAAAAGGTGCAGCATAACAGCTCTTTGAGTACTCAACGTTGCGCGGTAATCTTGCTAGCGCGACGACTCAATTAAAAGGGCGTCCAAAGCAGAACCTTTAGTAAATTCCAATGCATAGTAACACCGAAGACGGGTGGATCGACCCTAATTTCACTCCGAACGTTTTGTCTAATAAGAACATTTTTCCCATTGTGTCCCGCATGACTTGCGTCT
>NW_008776194.1:0-308 GCF_000715545.1 Opisthorchis viverrini
GCACTAGTCTGAGTAACCGTATAAAGGCCCTTTAAAATCCTTTTGAAAATCCAGTGTCGAAATGTTTGTGAAAATCAAATAAAAATCGACAACACTTGTCAGACAGAAACCTAGGGGATATCCTAACGGGAATTACCCAGTTAGGTTCGCCTTCGTTCTTCATTTATGTTGGCCTGCCTCCACTTATATCTGTTCAAGACAAACGAATGTTTGGCACAGTGTTTGTTTACAGTGCTCAGTTGGATTTTCCACACAGAGTGCTGCACCGAATGCTCAACCTCCCCGCATAGACAGTCATCATCATCATC
>NW_008776195.1:0-308 GCF_000715545.1 Opisthorchis viverrini
CGCGCTCTAACCCATGAGTAATCTTGCCCTCTGAGCTATCTCGTCTGAAAAGACGTGAAAAGATCAACTCGTTATTCTGGTAACTTATCTTCCGAAGAAAAATATACCATTCCTTTTTGTCCATCAAATGGAAAGCGCTGTTGGAAATCAATAAATAGGACATATAGCACTAAACCACTAGTGCCTACTTCTCTCAGGAAGCCGAATGATTTTCCTTAAACAAGTTAATCTGAAATCTCTGTGTTCATCATATTCACCAGAGTGAAAGCCAGTATTTTGTGAACGTCACAAAGTAACAGGGTTCCACG
>NW_008776196.1:0-308 GCF_000715545.1 Opisthorchis viverrini
ATCATAAAATGAGACAAGCATAGCTCCGTCCCTTTATTATAAATGTTAATACACATTGATGTGAATTTCTGTAGAATGCGCGGAAAGGTCGAATCCACGGAGGTATCCAGTTTATTTCTTCAGCTACAGTCAAACAGTTTGTTGTGAGGTAACCGGAGAAAAAGATGCATTCAAAAATTGTTTAGTGCTGAAAGTTTGTAACTACAGCTAAATGATTACTTCTATAAAGCCTCCCTATTTTCCGCAAAAGTAGACTGAGCCTTGTGTGCTGTGTTTTGGGGCAAACTAATTTTTGTAGTAATTAACAA
>NW_008776197.1:0-308 GCF_000715545.1 Opisthorchis viverrini
TACAACGCTGAAAAGTGCTCAGCGTGTCCAGGAGAAAAATAAATTCAGCAGCGGTAACACCTATCAAAATACCGATGCTATTGAGTCATGAAGCATAGATAGGAAAACCAGGGCTGGTACTCCTGTGTAGTGAAGAGAAACTTCGCAGTCAGATGAGGAATGGAGAGTGTTGCGAAAAAGTAGTTATATTCTACTCCGCAACTCATACTCGAGAGCTTTGCACCTTCGATCACTAACACCGACATCGGTTCGCAGCCGCCTTATTCAGAATCTACGGTAAACTACAGTGGGCGTTGATGGGCGCTATC
>NW_008776198.1:0-308 GCF_000715545.1 Opisthorchis viverrini
TTATGCTAAACACATGTCGTTGCTAACTCATGCATTAACAAAATGTGCTCTGTAACAGTCGTACTGGCATGCAGATGCCACCCAATGTCCTGTGCAGTAACGGTCGGAGCGACCAACTGTACATTTAATCGTACGCCAGCCGGTCATGGTAAACTCAACAACTTTGTGCGCATTCTACAAGATGAACAAAAACCTATCTGATACACCTATCCGATCAAGCCTATCCACTTGAGCACCAGCTTCCATGGGTATCCATATGTTCGAAAGGGCTATGGTTGAAGTAATGATATAATTGTTTTATGATAAAA
>NW_008776199.1:0-308 GCF_000715545.1 Opisthorchis viverrini
GGCTGGGATATTTCTCCGACATTTAAGCAATGCCACTGTTCCGTCTGATATTCACTGCTTGAGTGCACCTGTAGTGCCGTGCTATAAGCAAAACTCCCAGCGCTGTGAAAAGAGGTGGTAATCTCGCCCCAGTATGGATTCACATCTGATGGTACAGCAATGGAAAGATTCTCTACAAGACGATGTGGCAAGTTCATCGAACATCCACAAATGTGATCCAAAACGGCCGACAGTCGGTTACTGATTCGCGCCATCCGTAACTGATGGCAATGTGAACGATCTGAGTTCGTGACCGGCAGACCGTTGGA
>NW_008776200.1:0-308 GCF_000715545.1 Opisthorchis viverrini
AGATAGAACATGCGGAGCAACATAGTGGGATGTTTAGCTTGCATCGAGCTGAGCAAAGTTATATCGCTGACCGACCCCGTGCTTGGCAATAATTTTCTTCAATGATTCGGCACTTTTTGTAATGCTGGTGATACTTCATAGACATTCCGTCCGGCAAATGATTGCTCACCACCACCGCCACCACTACAACCATCACCACCACTCCAAACGACACCACTAACCTCATCTTTGTTTTCAATCATGATGTCCGAGTGTCATCAGTATGACTGGTCCTCTAAAATGGAGACCGCCTGATTCCCCCTGTCGTT
>NW_008776201.1:0-308 GCF_000715545.1 Opisthorchis viverrini
TCGTTGTATGTGGTAGTGCGACTACCTCAGGTCGGGTTACACAATTCATACTTTAGCGATCAACGCTTCGTCTTAGATTCATGCTACCATGAAGCCTATCAGGGGGTTATTTGACAGCATCCCCCTGATCATTTGCGGTCCACTAGGCGCTGGTGATTTCCGGAACTGTGGATTCCCAATTGAGGGAATGGGTACTCTATTGTCTGAGATGGTGGTACCTAGTGTGTTCATCACACCTAAACAGTGTGTTTCCCATTAGCTTTCACTGTGGTCATGGTGCTGACCTACGCTCATTGCTGGCCTGATAC
>NW_008776202.1:0-308 GCF_000715545.1 Opisthorchis viverrini
ATCGTCCTAAAGCTAATTACCCAGTGTGGTGCGAAAAACCATTTTTGTCTTAGTACGAAAGTTTGCTGTACCTACGAGCTTGAACCGTTTGCAGCTTCACTGCGGATGGGGTCTGTAAGTTCTTCATTGTAGCTGTTTCAATGTGTCTTACGTTGGCCACGTAAGGCACTCACTCAGAAGTCGACGTTTGTTCAAGTGTTTTAACCTTCCTTTGCTGCCCTGGTGATATCTAGAATCGTCCGTCTGAGTCACAAGGTCGATGAGGTTTTTGGAGGGTGAGGGAAAGTACCTACGCGTAAACAAGCCAA
>NW_008776203.1:0-308 GCF_000715545.1 Opisthorchis viverrini
TATCTGATACAAGACAGATGTTTGCAGAACAATTACTATATTATCGGTTGGAAAATATGTAAGGTTAACTGATATACACAGGAGAGATAATTCTTCATGTTATCGCGCATTAGACACGTGCTGAAAATAACTCTACGGCCATGGTAAGTATGACAGCCGGGAAAGCGTTGACTATAATGTGGACTGTTGTAACTTTTGGCTAGTCACGCAAGCTGTGAAAACCAAATCGGTACACAGATCGGTGTTTTCGTGCAATCGGGGTTCAAATGTAAAGCGAGATGGGCGGAAACTCGAGAATCATGCCTACC
>NW_008776204.1:0-308 GCF_000715545.1 Opisthorchis viverrini
GGATTATCCCGTTTGGTGGCGTACAATTTGCAGAAGCCTGCAGCAGCTTAGAAGCAATTATTCATACGTGGTATGTTGGAACTTTCTGCTTTCAAATAGTCGACGAGCATCGAACTGCATATCTGAGAGTTTCCACAGAGAGCGTGCACCATCCATTGGTTTCGTTGACTATCCACTTCGCTGGAATTTTTTGTATGATTCCGTTTGTAGAAGCTCAGCTGTCAAAGCAGATTCATACGTTTCCATCGCAAAAGCAGTTTACCTGAAACTTGGTAAGCCCCGGTGAACGCTTCTCTACTGTTGACACT
>NW_008776205.1:0-308 GCF_000715545.1 Opisthorchis viverrini
TAGAATAAAAGAAATTCTGACTGCGCGCAACGCCGACATGGAAAATGGAAAATAAAAGATGCAGAAAGTAGTGAAATTCCCGAGCACCCTCCTACTGGTTTGAATGGAAAGTACTTTGTTCAAAGCTTTGCAGACGCATGTTTGTCAACCAGAAGCCTGGTCAGATCATCGATTTATGCAATGAGTAGACAACCAGCTATTGAGAATTTCCCATTTTTGAGTCCAAAAATTTTGTTTAGTATTGAACACTGGATAGACGTGACGACGGCTTTCCAGTTCTTCATACGGATCGTGTATTCAACACGGCT
>NW_008776206.1:0-308 GCF_000715545.1 Opisthorchis viverrini
ACTGTTATGAGACTGTTGGTTAACCGCGTTGTGACGGCTTTTCTCGGTATATGTGACCACTGAATAACCGCATTTTTCGGTTGCAGCGACATCGAATAACGGCGCCATAACATCCTTCCTAACTCGGCTATCTGACAGTTATTTGACCACTTATTAACCGAGTTTCACGGTTAAATAACCGTGAAAAGCGGTTTTCGGGTAGCTAATGTGCAGTTATGTGACTGCTCCCAAACGTTATTCACGGCTAACGACCGCAACATGGCTATCACGTTACGACCCATACTGGTAACCACACGGTTAAGCGTGCA
>NW_008776207.1:0-308 GCF_000715545.1 Opisthorchis viverrini
AGATTCACGGATTCACGGATTGATACACGACTGATGATGCATTTTTCTCCTTGCGAGTGAAATAAAATTTTTTACGTTAAAATGTTGCATTGCTACACATATGTGCTCAGACCGAAAATCACCCTCACATATCGTCATTTTCTGTGATTTCTTTTATTTAATCTCGTCGAAATTTTCAACGCGAATTCGACTTCGAACTTACCTTGCTATGGGGTCCGTTAAGCACACAGTGCTCCCGGCTGCAAAACCTTTGCGAGCGGCGGAAAACTTTTTAGACCCAAATGTTGCATTTTGTTGCGTATTTGCTC
>NW_008776208.1:0-308 GCF_000715545.1 Opisthorchis viverrini
GTCATCGCCTTGTCAGAATTATTGACAGAATTCGAGAGTTAGCTCATGCAAACCGACGGAATTAGGAATTATTCTGTATAACCCGCTGATGGGCGCTATTTGCTGCTTCTATAAATTTTGATTTTAAGCTTGGGGTCGCATCCACTCGCCAGGTTTTGTGGAGCTAGTTGTCAGTAGTGCAGTTATCCACATTGGATATGTCTTGCGGCTTACCAAGTGCCCCCTGTTTTGTCACTCATAAAGCCACGAGTATTATCACTAAACATGTCATAAGAACGCAAATTTGAAAACTACTTGCGCCTCCCATT
>NW_008776209.1:0-308 GCF_000715545.1 Opisthorchis viverrini
AATTGTTTTTCATTTTTTATTTCGGTTACGCTCTGTATTTTCCCAAGATGTAACCGTTTTATTGTGCAGTCTGCGCCGACATACAGGGGTTCAGTATACACGCGATTTGAATGTTGTTGATAAAGCGGTGACACCTAAGGCGACACCCAGCGACTATGTATAACCGTACAATCGCAAATGAGGAATTTATTAGGTAAATCCAATTTGTACGAGAGGAACCAACGAGAGATTTTTTGCGAGATTGTGGTAATGCATCACTAGCGCTAATCGGAGGGCTGGTGCTATTACCACAACCTCGTACACAACTT
>NW_008776210.1:0-308 GCF_000715545.1 Opisthorchis viverrini
CAAAAAGCGATGAACAGCAATCTGAAGGCAAAATGGTCAAGTTACTGAACCGAATGTAAACACTGACGGTTCTACTTTTAAAAAATCTACACAAACACGTTCACCATAACAGAAAATTCCAACCTTTGTTTGTTGAGCCTTGTATTGAGAGAGACTGGGGTTTCTTTTGAAGCAGCCTTTGCTTTTATGAGGCAGGTTGTTTGAGTTAAAGACGTACTTAGCTCAGCTTGGTCTGTATACCACCAAAGTTGGTGGTTCGCTCTCAAAAGTGCATTGAATCACTGTGCCTGAAAACATCACAAACGAGA
>NW_008776211.1:0-308 GCF_000715545.1 Opisthorchis viverrini
GAACTGTCGTCTGTGGAATGGAGATAACCTAACTCATGTTACGAATGTGTGAAAATCGGTCATAGTGATAAGCGACAATAACAACCATGGTTCACCTGAAAATTTTAGAATAAAATCTGAGTCCAAGTTGCCTGAAATCATGAGATCAGTAATGAAACAACTTTCGTTTATCATAAAACGTAGGACAAAATTTTCGGTATCATTTCATTCTTTCCAAGCTCTCTGATCAGTAGAAACGGAATACTAAGTTTATAAACATCGCCTCATTCGGAGCACGATTTAGCCCGAATGTGCTGCCTTTCTTCAAC
>NW_008776212.1:0-308 GCF_000715545.1 Opisthorchis viverrini
GCCACGTTGCCTAACTCAGCGAACAAAGCAATGCCCATCATGACAACCTGGGTTACCAATGTTCTCTTCAATTATAATGCATTACTGGGTAGAACAGTGCCACAAGGGAAACCCAGAATACCCCATCATATGGGACATTAACCGGAAGCGGAGCTCCTTAAAACAACGTACAAGGTTAGAAAGAAACACGAACATCAGAAATGCCAGCGCTAGCGCAAATCTATTTATAAATATTGATCATTACAACGACTGTACTTCCATACCTGACAACGGCATTTGTAAGGTGGAGAGAACGGAAAGTTTTTTTT
>NW_008776213.1:0-308 GCF_000715545.1 Opisthorchis viverrini
GCAAGAAACGAAAGTTGCTGTGGAATTGAAAACTTTTCATTCGGATGACCAATGCCAGCAGCTTTGGAAGATATACTCTAAAACAAACTGGACCTCAGTCGACCCAATTTTGGCTTAGTGTCTACGAATTTGCCATCCAACACACAGTGGTACCTCAATGACGACCTCGCAGGTGAGAACATCCTGAATTGCTCATTTTTAACTCCTCACAACCAGATAGCTGTCCAAGGTCGCATTATCATCAACCACACTGCTGATGTCGCTAAGAATATGGATTTAGGAGGAACAAACGTTCTGCTTCCGTCCAC
>NW_008776214.1:0-308 GCF_000715545.1 Opisthorchis viverrini
TTTTAATATGTCCGACGACCGTTGGTCACTGTCCCGTTGTGGCGTGCATGCAGGCTTATAGGAACACTTCAGAGGCGCGAACGTGTTAGTAGCTTCGGTTGACCTTTTTTCACACAAGCATACCAAGACAATTTGCCTCTTCAATTGTGGACAAACAGGATATTCGAGATAGGTAACGGAAGTAAGGACCGGCTGAGTTGGAGGGTCGAACGTAAAATTTAATGAAAAAGGGAGTACTAGCGTTGCCTCGTGAGTGTTAAACAAAAGCCGGTGCTGCCCAAAACGTCGACCGGTGAGAACCATTCAAC
>NW_008776215.1:0-308 GCF_000715545.1 Opisthorchis viverrini
GATGCAGAATGTTATACAGAATGGAGATCACTTGATGCCTACGATGACGTTACTCTGGTCGTAACAAAGATACTTTCATCAGAAAGTATTTGAAAAATCCGATAAAGCCATATTCTTACTGAGCAGTAAAAACTCATATTGAGTCACTACGGAACGGCGATACTGTACTGTGCGAACTTTGATGAACAAAGGGATCAACCACGAAGATTACAAATGAGCAACTTTCATCGAAAAGGTAGCCGCTTCCCAAAACTCTTCACCGCTGAATTACACAACCCCTAATACAACTAATACTTCTGCCAGACGAC
>NW_008776216.1:0-308 GCF_000715545.1 Opisthorchis viverrini
GAAAAATTTACGCACTACTGAATTAGTAGAAAAGGTATCCATCGGCTTCCAGGTTATTCAGGCGTCCGAGAAAAGCTCTGTTTATGGTAAGACGAACAGTCGAAACCATTCAACAGGTCCATATTTCTTCAGCTACGTTTACTAGTTCAGTTTATTATAACATCACATGATTGCTCAATTAAGTTTTGATGGAAGAGCTTCAGAAGTTCACCATCTGGAGTTAAGAAGATATTTTCAGATCCTCAACTTCCAGGAGGTTATCTCATAGTCAGCATTGCATGTTGCACACGTCCAGGTATCACAAAAGA
>NW_008776217.1:0-308 GCF_000715545.1 Opisthorchis viverrini
AAATCTAAACCTGCCGAAAACAATGGCAGAAATGTCCACATTAGCGGCAGAATGATAGACTTTAATTGAGTATATAAGATGGAAATTTGATTAGTTTGCAATGGTTGAGGGAACCGTCATCGTAAATTTTCTAAATGGCGATGAGTACCACGTGATTGGAAGAACAAACCGGATTTACCCCCGATTATTTCGTCTCAATAGGTAAGGTGGCACAATGGATTTGTAATCCAGGTTTATTCAAGCATTTACAAACGTCCCATTGCTTCAGAAAAGAAACACCCTTTCGGTGAAGCGAAATGAGAGAGAGA
>NW_008776218.1:0-308 GCF_000715545.1 Opisthorchis viverrini
TGCTGCACGGACCTGTCGCCTAGGCGTATTGAGTCCGTTGACAATCCGTCAGTATTCAGCCGGCACCTTCCTGCTGCTCCTACGCCTAGGGCAAACTGTTTGCATTCAGCTTGGTTCCCTCCGCGTCTCAGCGATATTCCCTCACGTGTATCAAGCAGTTACAGCTTCCCCTTCCTGTCTATCCCCATAACAGATTGTATGGCGGACTGTGTCCCTGCACTGATGGCAACTGACACGAGAATAGAGCAGAAATCAAACGCATTATTATATACAAGTGGTCGGGTACGAGGACATTGATTGTTGCAGTG
>NW_008776219.1:0-308 GCF_000715545.1 Opisthorchis viverrini
TGGAAGAAGTTGGGTAACAGCGCTAAAAGTAGAAAAATACCGAATCCAATTTCACAATTCGCTCCAACAAGGTTGATTAATGGGAAGTATAACTAGCAAGGGTTGAAATGTTTAATGGTACATGGATTGGTAAAGTGGGAATTTTGACTGTAGTAAGGGAGTATAACAGTTCATAGTGTTGAAATTTTGGTCGTGAAAGTTAAGAGACCCACGCTGAAACGCAGAGGCGGGGTTGCTCAATGGATTGAAATACAAGTGAAATTCGATGTACTTATACACCAGTCGAAGACACGGGATAATCTCACAAA
>NW_008776220.1:0-308 GCF_000715545.1 Opisthorchis viverrini
CTGTTCCAGTCAATTCTGTTCTGCAAACCAATGAGAAGGAATTGGCTAGCCAGTAGCAACTCTTGATTTGCTATCCGGTTTCTCTAATTTTGGGCAGCGACTGAAAGCCTGCCACCAGAATATGAGTAAAACTTTGGGCCATTTTGGGCGACGATAAACAAACACTTTGCATTAGGAGTAAAATCCCTTGAAAGACATTTATTTTTGCGTCGTGACGGGTCATTTGCTTATCTTGAAGCATCCTGTAGTGAGAAAAAATTTCCGTTTTCAAAAACAGTTTACTTCTGGACAACTGTATTCCACGTTGG
>NW_008776221.1:0-308 GCF_000715545.1 Opisthorchis viverrini
GCTGATTGACGAAAGACGATATATTGGAAAGTACGCAACACTGAAACATCTTGGTGGGAACGATTTGTGCATGCGTTGAGAGTACACAATCTTATGACAGGACAGCTTTAATTTAAGTCATTATGGTTGTCTGTGTGCTGTACAGGGCAAGCCCGAAGGGATCATTTTGGAAGCCAGATGACCTCCTTTACACAATCACTGATGAATCAATTACGAATTAATGATTGCAACTTACCTTTGGGTCCAAATAAACTTTGGTAACATGGTTTCGTACAGTATGGTTTGCCTTCATGCTGAGTAATGAAAAC
>NW_008776222.1:0-308 GCF_000715545.1 Opisthorchis viverrini
AGTGACCTCTCATGTGAGTGTTGAGAAAATTAACAACTGAATCTCAGGAACCATGTACTTTTCGAATTGCGGATTTTCGGGAAACATAAATGCAGGACGAAAAAGTCGCGGAAGAGGAAGTTTGACAGATAAAATCGTGGGTTTTTGAACTTTTGTACAAAGAAACAAAATAACCTCACTTATGTGGTTTTCACGGTAGTACCCTCCAAGTGATTCGCATTTGATTTGATAGTGATTTAAACCAATCGAATCTGACGAACAACTGTCCGAAAGCGCACAATCGTAAAGCTTCTATATTCCCCCCCCCC
>NW_008776223.1:0-308 GCF_000715545.1 Opisthorchis viverrini
AAAAAACAGAACTTTCAAGCCATAACAAATAGTCTTTACTACTCCTGAATATATAGGTCGAACTGTACGCAGGCAACAGATTTCTCCCCATCCATCACTTGGAACCATGCATACCAGTCACCCTGAAAGGTGAATGAAAAGTCAGTTGAAGAATATCATGAGTGAGGGTTCAGGCAAATTTTCAACGAACACCAAATAAAATTGTACCTGATTGTGGTATGTTACTGGGATACCATATTCCGTTGACCAGACCTCGGAGACGGCAAATGACCTATGAGCTCTGATGCAAGCGAAACCGATAGTTGACT
>NW_008776224.1:0-308 GCF_000715545.1 Opisthorchis viverrini
TGCTCGCTTCAGTTCAACCATTTTGATGACGATAGAAGTATCTTTCGTGTAGCAGATCTACATTTTGCGATTTACGTGTGGGACTACAATTCGCTCTACCATTTACGTCACGATTTCTGCGAATCACCTTAGAAAAGAAGATACCATTAGTGCTCTCCAAGATTTTGTGCCTTGTTTATCGTCAGATGTAATAGCCTAGTTGCAATGCCAAGAACTGCAAAAGAATTAATTAGCTCAAGTGAAGCGGTAAACTTACGTCAACTCCGAACCTAGGTGGCATCGATTTTCCGATCAAACATTTCTCGTTG
>NW_008776225.1:0-308 GCF_000715545.1 Opisthorchis viverrini
ATGGTATTTGCGATGTATGGATGAAAGCTAGCTGCCAAATGAGGGATTCTCGAATTTCCGATTCAACTTCATGTTTTGCATCTCCTGGACCATTTTGTGCCAAGCACCTCTAAGGCGCCTGTTCTTTCAGCTGTGGCGATGAAGCAGTAGAAGAAATCTGTTGCTTTTGTTTACCGTAAATTATGTAGCCCCATGTGGGTCTAGCCGTGTGGGTGATGCGAAGAGCAACCCAGAATAAACGGGTTATTGTTCCTTTTATTGTTGCTGTTACCGTATAGATTTTTTTTATCAGAACTGTTACGGGAACC
>NW_008776226.1:0-308 GCF_000715545.1 Opisthorchis viverrini
ATGACAGGTAGGAGGTAAGGTAATCCCACCGAGTTACACGACAGTTTGTGTGCAAGATTTGCGCTTCATTTTGAACGTCTCGCACTCAGTTTATTTGCCTAAAAATACACGGCAACTCTAGATTTGCCATTCCCAAATAATACAAACACTTCCTTGTATAATTTCCGTTCGATTTCCCTTACTTCTTGTCAGTGAATGCCACGAACAGTATTTGACCAAGCTCAACTGTTTGGGTGATCTCGTCGCCACCGACCCACACACAGGTGTTTTGCTAGACCGGGCTGCTTCGCTTTTATTTCTGACCTCGT
>NW_008776227.1:0-308 GCF_000715545.1 Opisthorchis viverrini
ATAGTAGCCTATATCGTCAGTCTGTGTCCGATGCCATTTGAACTCTTGAACTGACCTTGTTGCGACAAGGCCCCAACTACTACATCAACCTGAGGATCCACTAGTCTGGCGCATTGCTTAATATCAGTTATCTGTGGACGTTGATGAAGGAAGCAGAGGACAAGCAGTATAGTTACAATGGAGCGATGTCCAGAAGAGAAGGCGAACTTTTTTTCGAGAATGTTCTACACGTGGTTGAACCCCACTCTCAAAGAGGCAGCCAGGTCGCCGATTACAACAGAGGCTATTTATAGGAGGCCAGAAATAGA
>NW_008776228.1:0-308 GCF_000715545.1 Opisthorchis viverrini
ATTTGCACGCCAACCATGAGAAAATGTCGATTTGTTCCCAGTGTTTGCAACTACCTCTTAGATCACGTCTTAGAGATCAGGATAGTGAGACCCGCATTAAGCAACCGTGGAATGTATATATCCTAACATTATATAGGGCAAATAAAAGAAAGTGAGGTAAATGTGAACTGCGTCACTAAAAATCGTCTCTGCTGATGTGTGTGTTTTACATATAGATCTCCCTTGTTTGAATAATCCTCCTCCAGCCTAACATTTGGTCACTTTGAAGCAGAGCAGCCCGGAATACAAATTTCATTATCGTACTGGCT
>NW_008776229.1:0-308 GCF_000715545.1 Opisthorchis viverrini
TCCCGTATCACTAGCATGGACTTCCAAATGCTCTGTGTGGTCTATGTCAGACAGCTACTTGAATATGTCTACTCAGGACGCAGGAAGGGTGTAACCCTCGAGGGTTACGCCAAAAATCAATGGCGCGCCTAAGGGGCTGCTGCGAAAATGGCTTCCGGCCTTAAATCCACGGATTATGAAACGCTTCTCGTGGTGCTTGACCTGTCTCTTCTGGAGTGACGTGGCCTCCGAAAGGACCTAATTCGTATGCCCTGTTTGAAAAAGGTTCGGCCAACGGCCTTTTCACCGTCGACCCAGCAAACACACGG
>NW_008776230.1:0-308 GCF_000715545.1 Opisthorchis viverrini
CAGTGCATGTTACGCAACTGCCGAGTCTTACAAAAACGCTCGATATTCTTTGGAAATAACGGATAAGTCAATCACTCTCGTCGGTGGAAACCTAATGGTAGAACACGTGTACCTGTGCAAAGTGCTTCTGGCGGTCGCTACCGCAAGCCATCCAATCGCGCATGCACAACGTCCTGCGTCGTGGCGACGAAACGTCTGTAACCCGTTGCCAAGCTAAGCGAACAGATCAACCGCCACTGAACTAACAACCAACAGAGGCAAGTTTGTTAGCATCAAGCACGAACTCAGTGTTCAAGTACACGATTCTA
>NW_008776231.1:0-308 GCF_000715545.1 Opisthorchis viverrini
TTAATGGCGTCAGAAAGATGAACATAAAACCAAATAGTGCCCGAGTAAAACTAACCAGGAGTAAATAATTTCCCAATTTTTCAGTTCGTGGTAGGTGGATTCGATGCAAGTCAGGTTTGTCAAAAGCTTGACGAAGCCCACTGAATCTCGACTCACTGCTTTCATGAATGTTAATATAACGAGAAATGTTATGTGCAAAGCCACGCTGATTGGATTTGCTAATTTTCACCTGAGATTTCGTCCTCTAAATACAATCAATCTATTTCGAAAAACCTTTTATGCAAGCACTTCATCCTTGTTGAAAATCA
>NW_008776232.1:0-308 GCF_000715545.1 Opisthorchis viverrini
CAGACAAGATGATGAATGCTGAATGTCCCAAACCAAACAATCTGACGAACATCGTGCTTGAATAATCTGGGTGTTTTGCGCCTCATTAGAATGTCCAAGCAAAGGTTATGAACGCGATGCCATGACCACTGGTTAGTTACTATGGCTACGCGCTCTTGGATGATCGCAAAAGATCATTAGAGCGGTCAAGGTGATAAAAACAAAACTTGCGTGTGCAGACGAAGATGAGTGAAGACAACATTGTGTTTCGGCCAAACAAACAATCGGAAACCCTGTAACGGTATAAGGAGAGGCGTGCAGTCATGCGG
>NW_008776233.1:0-308 GCF_000715545.1 Opisthorchis viverrini
CATTCATTTTGCTAAGCTGCATGATGAACAAAATCGTTGATTTTGATGAAGGTTCAAAAGTTCCATTTTCTAACTGCATCCAGATATTGCGTTTGAGTTGATGCTGGAAATAGAGGCGGATACGGAGATGCTCGTCGGATGTCTTCCAAACAGATTGTGGAGATCTATTTGGTTAAACCACTGTATCAATAATTCCACTTCTAATGTATATGGGAAGGTATCAAATTATTCACAGTTTGGTTAATAGTGAAGCGAATGGTTACAATTAATTCCTCCACCTACTTTGGACACGTATTGGCCAGTAAATG
>NW_008776234.1:0-308 GCF_000715545.1 Opisthorchis viverrini
GTTTTTGACTTTTTCAGATCAGCAGAATAATTAAGGAGATGCAGCTTTGCTGGACAATACTGAGGCTTTCGGACTGACTTAATCCTGTCCTGGTCCACCAAAACCTGAAAAATTGAGTCCGTCCATGCCATCTGTAGTGATGATGATGATAATTGATCTATTGCACCACACAGTACAGCTTTCGAAACAACGTCATTGACGATATATAACTCATTATTTTAAAAGTTCGGAACTCTAAGAAAACTTCATCAGAAGAAATTATGAAAGTTTTCAAGGAATTTAGCACTTTTGACGAAAAAAGTTTCATC
>NW_008776235.1:0-308 GCF_000715545.1 Opisthorchis viverrini
AACCCACGTTTTCATGAATCAATTTGTGATGTGTACAACCTGTGTTGGCGTACTTTGTCTCCCATACTGTCGCGGCCGAACTATTTTTCGACAACATAGTTTCCGATTCGGCGACTTGCATATACGTTCCCTTAGATATGTCTAATGCGAAATAGAGATCCCCAAATTGATGTGCGCGCGGCACCTAAAATTCGTTTGGTTAGCTGGTGAGAAAGAAAATGAAACAGTTCTTCTGTCCGGCGAAACTCCTCAGTCTGCTACGTGGTACTGAACTCCACAAGCGACACCAGTGAACAGAACAGCTACAA
>NW_008776236.1:0-308 GCF_000715545.1 Opisthorchis viverrini
GAGGCGGATTAACTACGGTATTACGCCTTTTCGCTGAACAACTTCTTCAGCGGTGTCACGACAGACAGTTCGTAATTACAGTCCTTCGATCATCTGTGTGTTTCCACATCGTTTACTGTACGCCCTACAACGATCGACTGAAATGTTCAAATTTGCTGAGAACACGTGTTAGCTGCAAGTTCTTACGTCAGGTCTTTGGTTTCGTCCAAATTCACACGACTATAAAGACAGGAGTATTCAAAGTAGCTGATGATTTATCCATTTTGACGAGAACGTCCAACTCACACGTTGCGTGTACAGGACTAACA
>NW_008776237.1:0-308 GCF_000715545.1 Opisthorchis viverrini
CATGAGGAGAATCACAGGATAGAATCTTGTTGTAGTGCCTTATCGGCAACTCTTCTGGTAGCGAAATCGAGGATTCACTCCTCCATGGTGACCATCTTTCCTTAGGGACCGCCTTGGACCGGTTCTGTCATACTCCACTGACGACACTGTCCTTTTTTAAATTGAGGAATAGACTGAAACTTTAACTTGTGAGCAAGCACCATGTGACCACCCTTTTATAGTGTTGATTGTCTCTAGAGCGGCCGCCTCTGACCGTTACCGTCAGGGGTTACTGGTGCTTATCTGTCATAAAAGCGTGGAAGGCCTCA
>NW_008776238.1:0-308 GCF_000715545.1 Opisthorchis viverrini
ACCAATCTGCGTATATTGGGAACGTTATATATTTGTAATTGCTGATGTTTACTCAAAATGCGGAGCATTTTATTTTTAATGTTATTCGATGGTTTTTATCACTGGGGTTGCCTGAAGATCACCACTGGCCCACAGAAAGTGCTGGTGTGTCCGACATATTAACCTTATTTAACTCGTCTGTATTTCCAGAATAAAGCAGAAATATCCTCGTTCTGTCCTGATTTAAATCAATTGTTTGGTCTCTTGGTCCCCAGCAAAAATATTTAATGAACCTCACAGCACTTATGTGCACCCATGCAATTTATTGG
>NW_008776239.1:0-308 GCF_000715545.1 Opisthorchis viverrini
GGTGTCAAATGATATATTCAAATGTATACATAAAATGTATATCAGCGTTTTAGCAACTATTTGGGATATTATTATGTCCCGCCTACTATCGTCACAGCACATCCTGGCAGCTGTACGGGATAACAGACAGAGACTTCCCTAATTTGGTGACAGCCAAAAAGTAATCTGACTATTCGTTTGACTTCTAAATGGTTTTCGGTTGGCCACGCGTGATCTCCACACAGTGACGAGTAAGTACGGACCCAGCAACATGCAAAGTGAACTCGAACATGAAATATTCTGCAATACATCAACTGGAGTGGTTTTGG
>NW_008776240.1:0-308 GCF_000715545.1 Opisthorchis viverrini
TACAAGACTGTTGAAATCCATCTGTTAACTAAAGCTATGGAACTGGTTTTATCTCAGTGTGTCAATTTGGTTCACCCTGAGAGACAGTCCAACCCTCATTCCAGACCTGAGTCAGCTTGTGCATCGCCACCGACATCCATGAATACACATTCAGAAAATTTCTATGGAGCTTGATGTTTCGAAATTTAGACGACAGCTATCTTTTTACAGATGTTTGAGCAAAACTGTGGTCTGATGATAACGGCCCAACAAGTTTCTATGGAAATCGGGGTTCTGTCCAGTGATGTCTTGTGAAGCGGTTCTACCTC
>NW_008776241.1:0-308 GCF_000715545.1 Opisthorchis viverrini
TTTTTTTCTTGTATTCGAGAGAATCTCTCTTCCGGCAGTAAAAATGTGTCCTTAGAAAGTGGTCAATTGGATTTCGTGTGTAATCAAGTCAAGTGTGATTCAGATGTTCGCACAAAAGTGATTACTCCAAACTGTGTCGTTTCATCCAGTGACCGCTTCCGCTATACACAAGTGGTTTGGAATAATCGACAGATGGGTGATTCACAATTTTTCGGATTATATCTCATAATGTCATCTTCGTAAAGTTGTCCACATAGTACTGTTGCAATCAGTTTATACATTTGGGGGTCATTCTCTACCCGAATTCG
>NW_008776242.1:0-308 GCF_000715545.1 Opisthorchis viverrini
TTTGGAAGCTATGGTTAAGCGCACTGAGACATTTGTTGAACCAATCGTCCATCGATATTCGGTTACAGAGATTCCACCTAGTACAGCGAAGGCGCAACATTAAACGAGTATCCCAGCATCCAGGGATTAGCCAAAGAATATCATCGACATATTCAACTCCTGCGACATCCACGTCACCAGAATTGCGCATTTTGTTGCTGGAGGAGCGCGAAGGTGTATTAAGTTCCGCTGAATCCAATATCATTTATTTTGACAGAAAGCATAGATCAGTAAGGGGAATAAGTCAGCGCAGAGGTCGGAGCCGCTTG
>NW_008776243.1:0-308 GCF_000715545.1 Opisthorchis viverrini
GACCTCAACCCACCGGCTCAAACTAAATTCCGAGAGCACTCCCAACCCCACAAAGACCAAGGAAATTCTACCAATGGAAACCGAGGTGAATCATTCCCAGAAAGTGGAAGATTAACGAACCAAACGCAATCTCAATTTATTTAAAACTCCTCTAATTCACCAAAGTCAGTTGTTGTCAACCATAGTAACCGACAAGCGCCTTTCTTCCCACTCAACGCTGAACTAGTGTGACGATACGGAGGTGCTCACCGATGATTTGCCCGCCTGTCTTATATCGTAGCCAATTTGGCGACCAGCTCACTTAGCCT
>NW_008776244.1:0-308 GCF_000715545.1 Opisthorchis viverrini
GCATAATCTTCGCAATGCGTAGGTTCGGAGAAAGGTTCGGATACGAGAAAGGCAGTTTGGCTAGTCCGATTCAAAAAGTGATCGAGTTTGGCAAACGTGTGCTTCTCCTGTGCCAACGGAATTTTCAAGGCCTTTCCTCTCCATCAAGAGACTGGTTCTACCAAAGGTTAAAGCAGACGCGATCTGATTAATTGAGCTCCACTGGTTCTTAAGAACAGTCTGTGAAAAGTTCAGTGGCATTGGCTATCTCAGGAATGCAACCAGACACGTCGTTTTCAAGGGCACTCAAACAAAGGTAAGACACCCAT
>NW_008776245.1:0-308 GCF_000715545.1 Opisthorchis viverrini
TTCTCGGCCGACGGACCAGTCTGGTTGGCTCATTCGAGGCTCTTGTGAACTTTTCACATGCTTCGAAGAATTCCTTGGCCGATGTGAAGGAGAAGTGCTCCAGATAGATGGGATTTCTGATGGGAAAAAAGTTGGAAGTGGTGGTTACGAAGCAATAAACTTGTCATCTCATAGATCGAACTAGATAAAGGACATTCGGGTATCGATTTCACAAAAACAAACACGTGATCAGTTGGTTGGGTATTCGGTTTTAGTTCCTGTAGTTTGAAGGACATTGATTCAACACCAACAGGCTGAAGAAGAATTCA
>NW_008776246.1:0-308 GCF_000715545.1 Opisthorchis viverrini
TCTTCTACAGGTCAATGTGCAAGCGGACGTGATAATAACTGCTTATGAATCGGAAGCCTCGGTATGCACGGAAGCTTCTTTGGGTATTTTGACAACGTGAATGATGTCGACGCAATTTTTACTGCAGCATTCTCTCGTATCTAAGTGATCCTGTCATATACGCCAAGAGGATGCACTCTTCTCACAGTCGGCATGGCGTGACGGGCACGACAGTGTTGTTCCTAAATCGAGGGGACTTCGTCTAGGTGAGTAAATATACATCAAAATGACTACACATTTCTTCGATGGAATACCCTGACATCTGACCC
>NW_008776247.1:0-308 GCF_000715545.1 Opisthorchis viverrini
TTACCTTTCGATGGAGTTTTCAGCTGAAGGTACGGATGAGTGCGGTTAGCCGATGTGGACTGGTAACGGCCACAATAACCTCACAAATCATTTGTATTCAGGAGCGAAACAAACGACGTCCGTAGTTAAGATTTTGCACAATGACTGAAACTTCAAAACAGTATTCGCCAGAAGCGCAGTCATCCAGCTGTATGCAAGTGATACTCACTCGACAGGCGTGTCTTATTGAGGCCAGTTACTGAGGTACACTATAAATCTCCCAGATCGCGTGCATTTGAACTGAGTCCCATGGAGCAATCATCATCATC
>NW_008776248.1:0-308 GCF_000715545.1 Opisthorchis viverrini
CGTTGTTTGAGTGCTTGTGATGCGCGATCCAGTTGGCGACCACTGCGGCTCTTTGGAAAATGCACGCCTAAATTGTAACTCGTTCGTTTTGTCCTGACCGGACGTACGATGTCGTGGGCTGCAGAGTTAAATCGGTGAATTCCAAATGAATGCTCAATAAATCTGGGTCGGCTAAGTGAACTGCAAACCTCGACGTTGTCGAATTAGGTGTCGTAGAGTGAGTTTTGTAACCACGATAATAGTTTTTTCCCCGAAGTAAGTCCAACGTATTTCATACCCTTGGATAGGCTGCGCACTGTGGATGAGAT
>NW_008776249.1:0-308 GCF_000715545.1 Opisthorchis viverrini
AACAATACATACCAAAGATAATCAAGCCCCAGCATTAGTAGCTCGGTCGATCGGTAGCATATTGTCTCAAAGAAAATCAGGTGTGTCAGGGCACAGATAAAACTATACATAAGTACCGTATACAAATGCACTTGGTTCATACACATATTTTTTGTCTGAGAATTCCAGAGGCCCGACATATTGTTCACTTATGCAGACAAAGATACACATTGTGAAAAGCTTCCCCAAGTTACAATGTACTATACGTCCGCACCATGTGAAAGGGGCTTCTCAGCGGTTTTGATTACCCTTCCTCTGAACCGAAAAAT
>NW_008776250.1:0-308 GCF_000715545.1 Opisthorchis viverrini
CGGAGCCTTGAGGAACTCCACGTCTTGTATGAATCCTTAGTAGACAGTTTGGTTGGAGTATTCAAAAAACTGCTTTACGTAGAGTATCTGAAAGTCCAAGCGAGTACTAAGGAGGCAGGTGCGTCGAGTCAGCTGTGGAACGACGAATGCCATTGAAGCCGATTTTTCATTATGCTCAGTCCTCTATCTGGACCTCACAAGCTAGCGTTCCTATCGAACACAACCACTTAGGTCACACAACCTATTTTAACGCCCAAAACCAGGTTAAGAATACCTGTACGGGGCGTTGTATATAGGGCGCGTTCCGC
>NW_008776251.1:0-308 GCF_000715545.1 Opisthorchis viverrini
GAATTTCTGGCTTGCGAGAAACCAAGGGAGAGAAAATTCAAACGCCCAATAAAGCGGTAGCGAAAATTTTCCGAGAATTCGAGGGTTGTCACAATGACAACTTTACCTGACATCACAGGATGTGAAAAAAACTCAAACAATTAAATTCAGGGGTCAACTGTTCACATCTAAATATTTGTTCTCAGGGTCTACTAGAAACTTTTGCTTTTTTAAGACTTCTGATATTCAAAAGTGTTTAACATTTGTCTTCCATCGAAGGAAGTCCCCATCCGAGTCAATTGGAGATTTTATCTGAAAACATCAGTGTG
>NW_008776252.1:0-308 GCF_000715545.1 Opisthorchis viverrini
TGGCGATATTTGAATGGGTCAAACCTACCGGCGATTTTGTAGTCACATAACTTGGCTGAATTTGATGGGGACAATTCACATGTCAAACAACGAACGGTTTGCTTCTTTTGTTGTTTATCAAAAGTGGCATGCGATGTTCGCTCAAACTGGTTATTAAAAGTTAGGATGCTTTATTACAAGTGCGCATACAAAAGTGAAAAGAGAATGTAAATGAACATGTAAAAATTATATTGATTGGCGCCTCAGTGGCATGCCAATAAAAAGAAGCCCGATGGCTTGGATACGGCCTGGTTCCCCAAGCCTACACA
>NW_008776253.1:0-308 GCF_000715545.1 Opisthorchis viverrini
GTTTTTTTGCAGAGTGTATGTTAAAATATCCCGGCAACTAAAATCTGATACATATTTGCTGTCGAAGTGGTACTAAGATATGGAATTGTGTCGCATTGGAAACCAGCTTTGTGTCCAATTCTCGTTGGTATCCAAATCGTTTTTACAGACGCATGTAACTCGTCTAACTTTCTGTCAGACGTCTCAAAATACACCCTGAACATATCGGAGGGTAAACGTTTCCTGATCATAGCTGAACCTTCCTATTTTTATACAGAAATAATACATATATATGACTTGATGAATGGACTGCATCATAGAAAACGATG
>NW_008776254.1:0-308 GCF_000715545.1 Opisthorchis viverrini
TTTGACATAGATTACGGACGTTTAAAGCTTCGTGGATTTAGCAAGATGTTACTTTGTTCATTGTTAATAGGCAGCTCGGTGTGTAAAGCCCTTCGGTCGGGTAGATGGCAGTCAAATGACCAATCGACGTTTGCTTTTGTGTTGGGAAAGTTTTGGGGAGGGACATCGGTAGACACAGAAATGTGTCACTAGTCACTGGCTCACTAGTCTGACCTGCTCGGCTGCATGTGGTGTGCCTAACCCACGCTCGCAGGGAGTAAGGCATTACTGTCTCAATCCTAATGCAGCTGCACACAGCAGGTGCCTTT
>NW_008776255.1:0-308 GCF_000715545.1 Opisthorchis viverrini
GTTTTTTATCATCTGTAATGCAAAGTGTTTGCCAGATAAGTGACACTTGGAAAAGGCCCAGAGCAGCAGCTTCGAATAGACAACAATACTCTTTTACGAATCTCCTGAATTAAAGGCCAAGCTCAGAAACGACGGTGATGGGCGAGGCGTCCGTGCTACAGGAGATTTGGCGGGTATACAAACACACCATGATGCAACGTGACGATTCGGCCATCTCATCATGGTGTACCTGACCACCAGACGAGTTTTTCTTTCTCCATGCATGTTACCAAATCTGCAAAGTGAAAAACCACCAAGTGGTCATAATT
>NW_008776256.1:0-308 GCF_000715545.1 Opisthorchis viverrini
TCTCCTACTTGAGCACCTCATCAGAATATCATCTTGATCACATCAGGATCTTCGCTCACGATAATTGACAATCAAGGTATACTACAAATGGTTTGTGAGTTTCCGCTGGATGCTTTTACATGAGATTGGACTGGGAGACTGCTTGCATCCCTTAATCATAAACAGAACTGCCCGTTCGGATGAAATTACTCTGGTGGGTCTTCAATATGCCGGCGGATCAGCGGCAGAACGCTGATCCACAGTTCAGATACGAGCCTTAATAGGACAATATTGTTAGCCATCGTTCAGCTGTAACATCCCTTCGGTGC
>NW_008776257.1:0-308 GCF_000715545.1 Opisthorchis viverrini
GGAAGGGAGTCTCGAAAATTCAGAAAACCAGTTCTATAATGCGGAGGGAAACGTGTCTAGGATGTGTTTCTTCATTAAACAATATCGTAGTTTCATGAGGGGAAACACCAAGGTGGGTAAGCTTGTGTTAAAAGGAACATCCAGAAGGCCTAGTTGTGTACAAGTCAACCAGTTTCTTTTTAGACGCACCGGTTACGTAACGCAAACAACGTCTGCAAACCAAGCGCAAAGCGACTTGCCACAAACTGATGCTGTTCGCGGTAAAGCAACTAGTCGCGATTGTTCCGGGAGAGACTTTTCCCAGAGAG
>NW_008776258.1:0-308 GCF_000715545.1 Opisthorchis viverrini
GGATGATTTGACTTAACAGCCCTCAACAGAGGCTGCAGGATTTCGGGCACATTCAGGACGTCTATAAACTTCCTTCACGTTGCGGTGTAAGTTACACTTGTGTGGAAGAAAACTAGAGACTTATTCAACGATGACCATTCATCACTGTTTGAAGGCATTTTGGTGGTTTATTCACAATAGAGTTCATTATCAGTTGTTTCGGTAAGATCACTCCGTGAAAGTTGGTCGGACAATACTTCAACCGAGTGAGATGCACCAGACTAAGGCACATGTTTCATAAAATGCTGTAATGGCTATAGGTTCTATAT
>NW_008776259.1:0-308 GCF_000715545.1 Opisthorchis viverrini
GAGCAGAAAAGATCACCGAAACACTTAAAAACTTACAGTATTCATAAGGTCGCTTCCGAGATGTCACCGGATAGGATCATTCCCACGTTTCCCTCAAACTTAAGTTCGTGTTCAAAATGAAGCTATACTTGACTGCTGAACTACACTCATTTGCAAATCAGGCATTCGAGAGTTTCGTCTGCATCCCTGGTTTATAATTCCATCAAGCCTGCACAGCATATTCATTTGAGGAATAGCACATAGGAGAGATACATTTGAGTCCCTCGTTAACACCAATGAAGTGCCAAAGAAACTTACACGAAAATGTT
>NW_008776260.1:0-308 GCF_000715545.1 Opisthorchis viverrini
CAAACCTAATTGGAGATGATTTTTGACGCCTTTTTCCTTAAAAGTTGCATACGACTTCTCTTCGTACTACATACTTTATCGTCTAACTACGTTTTGTATGATATTTGGGTAAGAGTTACTTATTACAACTAACCAAAGTTTGACTTAGTTAAACGTGCACATTGACTACTCACCTAATATCACTTCATCCAGGAGAAGGGCGATTGAGAAAATTATCAGAAAAAACCTCATCTTCGTGTCTTCCAAACATTACTACCGTGACAGTCTTGACTATTTATACTTAGAACCAGTTACTACGAACGTGTCTG
>NW_008776261.1:0-308 GCF_000715545.1 Opisthorchis viverrini
TTTTGTCTGAAAATTTGGCACGACGTTTCCGGGAGACTTTAGGATAATAAAATCCAAACATATCCTTAATGGATCACCTAAATCCTAATAGTTTTCTGAGCAAAAGCATAACCTGGCAGGGAAGAAGATATTTAGACTGAGTTTATGAGGGAAATAATCAGGTCACGTAGAGACACAAAGTTAAATGTACGCTGGTGATTTCCGATTACGGCCAAAAAGCGTCGTTTCGAGGAGTGGAAACATACAAACTGGAAGGATTTTGAAAGTTCACAATGAATTTGCAAATACTGGCACAGTTGGTTGCGGGG
>NW_008776262.1:0-308 GCF_000715545.1 Opisthorchis viverrini
CACATACAGCCTAACTACACTACACAAACAAAAGCTGAATGTTAAAAAGGGATTTGTCCCAGTTGAGGGTTTCTTTAAGAAGATAGCAGTTCTCAGTATAAACGTTTTGTACCATAAATTGGATTGTTCATTCTGCCCCGTTGTTGGCATTTGGATCAAAACACTGCACATGGTGAGTTTTGGAAAGCAGGTCTATTTAGTAGCAATAAATCTCTTCGAAAAATAAACGGACTCCTTGATGTCCCAAAACAGGTTACCATTTAATTTATCCTGCTTCGTGAACACCATGGCGGGCGCATCTTTATTGC
>NW_008776263.1:0-308 GCF_000715545.1 Opisthorchis viverrini
AAGGCACAAAGTTCATGATTTACAGCCATCTTAACTTGAAAAGGTCTTAATGTGTTTTTGGCTGATCCCCAACGTCATCGTTTCCACGACTCTGGGTCTTGGCTAGGACCAGGTAGATCAAATCAGCTTTTTTGCTTCAAGCAAAGACTTCGAGGCCAGAAGAGGGGAGAGTCATTCAGTTATTTAATATTGTATATAACATGGTATATACAGTAAAGCAGCCTATATTACCATACTGAATTATGATATATAGTATAGTATAATCTATCATAGTATAGTATAGTATACTAAATTATAGTATAGTATAG
>NW_008776264.1:0-308 GCF_000715545.1 Opisthorchis viverrini
CCACTGTGGTGGTAACCGAGATAGTAGGCCAGTAAATCAGATGAACTTACGGTATACAGAGAAAGCAGAGGAAGGAGCAGTTCCGTGGAGACCGTCAGACGGAACAGTAAACAGACAAGGACTAAAGACAAATGGTGACTGGCAGGCTCGCGCCACACCGCAAAAAGTCACAGTGTGTGCCATATCGCCTACCGTCACACCTATAGTGTTCTCGAACTGCCCCACAGTCGGATTCAGAGACATGGGTCAGTAGGTAATCACACACTGAGTGGCCATGTCCTGGACAGTATGACCTTGAACATGTGCTG
>NW_008776265.1:0-308 GCF_000715545.1 Opisthorchis viverrini
TTTCAGCTAACTGGAAGACGTTCATCATTGACTGTGATGCAACACGCGCTTACCACTTGTGAAGTGATCTGGGAAACATTATTTTCTATGACAAGTATAAGCATAGCTGGTGGCAAAAACAAGGATAATTGAAGAAAATAAGTTGATTTTATGTCCGAATACGGAGCCAGCAAGGCTTACAGTACCTGCTCTGTGTATGCATACAAAAAATCCCCTACAGTTTTGTAACCAACTTGAAGCATTGGTGTGAAACATTATCCGATGTTGTTTGCTCGGTAAATATTTGCTTAGGTGTGCTGACAGTAATC
>NW_008776266.1:0-308 GCF_000715545.1 Opisthorchis viverrini
CGTCACGAGGTAGCTGAAGGTATCATTCCTATTATGGATATGACGCTCTATAGGTGGGGACCGTCATAAAACTGTCGCCATGATAACGGCAGCAGCTGTCATTCCATTACTTATTTTAACTTAATTGTCCGTATCCATGTGCGATGCTGATGATGGGGCCTGACGTATGCACGTTAGCCTAATCCAATGACCAACAATGGCTCCTTATACTTATAGCTCTACGTGTTGTCACACATCTCGAATAATTATTGCAGCTGCTAGGCCCGCGTCTATATGCAACGCTGATTATGAGACCTCACGTATGCACA
>NW_008776267.1:0-308 GCF_000715545.1 Opisthorchis viverrini
CGTGACAGACAACGAGAACATCATCTTAAAGAATGACTGTACACGGAGAGTATAATACTAACGCACAACTCATGGCGAGTATTATCTTCGGACGTTCCCCTGTCAACAAGCGATTAAAACACAACCCACTTCGTAATGAGAAACAGCAGAATAAAAGTCCGAAAGCCACGTGGCACAGTCATGCCTACAAGATTGTACCAAACTGTACACATGAAATAAAAAGTCATCTGTCTAACATATTGGTATTGCTGAAAAGCTTCAAGAACAACTTTTCCGAAGTTAGATTATTTGTCGTAGCTGAACTAATA
>NW_008776268.1:0-308 GCF_000715545.1 Opisthorchis viverrini
ATCGATCCCAAACTGAAGCGAGTCAGATGTTGAAACTTGTTGAAAACTTTAGACAGAATGGGAGCCTAGTTGGCAGGGCTAAAATAAAAGCGCTCTGTTCACGTCAACATGAACGTGTCGGGTCTGGCCTTCATCATCCATGTAAAGCTAATAGACAAAGTGTCCAATCGAGTAACAGTTGCTATTGCTAAGGTACATCTTTATACGGTGCAGAGCGCTGAACACACTATGGCAACCAATTTGTTGTTCTTGGCAGTGACGAGGGGATTCATAGATGTCAGGGGTGAGGTGGCCCAACTGGTTAGAGC
>NW_008776269.1:0-308 GCF_000715545.1 Opisthorchis viverrini
AGTGACAGTGAATTAAGGATAACAGGCAGAGTGGGCCATAGAGGCTAAAGAAGGCAGGCAGATGTCCAGAATCATCGATAAGTAGTGAAACCTCAGTTCTCCAAACTGCATTTTGACGGCCTATCCTAGACCAAACATTCGATTGTTACATACCCTCGTGTGATTGTTTTAATTAGTAACTTGAATTTGAACACGTCAGCTAACTATTCAGATATATGGCTGCTCCGACGAGAATGGAAATCGGCGACAGCCTGGCGCTGAGGCCGAGTGCTGTCGAAAAGTCGAGTTTTCCTATACAACTGTTTTAT
>NW_008776270.1:0-307 GCF_000715545.1 Opisthorchis viverrini
TGTTTACTCTATCAGATTCCTCAAGGAATTCTTCTTCCAAAACGAAGTCTCACTTTTTCCAGATCAAAGTATGGGTAAGGTTTAGAGCCTCTATCTTTGATTGGTTAGCGAAGGCTAGCATTGAACAGCTCGCTGTTCAAAGATAGGAAATATGGTTTGGTTTCCACTCCCCACACTTCTGGCATATGACGATTAACTGGGGTGGAAATGGTGTTTATTTAGAACATTGTTTTTTCCACTTCAACAATGGCTGCAAATCGATCCAACTCTTAAAGTACATGTTCACATCTAAGGAGAAGCTGGGCAC
>NW_008776271.1:0-307 GCF_000715545.1 Opisthorchis viverrini
GCCCTGCTGAAATATGAAACGCCGTCATGCGAGGTGCGTCAGTTTGTGGCGGATAAATTCAGAAACATTCTTGCCACTAATGATATACAGAACTACTACCGGAAGTTTCGACCGGCTATGCTGAGTAGTTGCCGCATAGTTGGGTTTTCATGTGACAGATGATATGCCTTCGGTCCTGGCAAAATTTCGGGAGAGCGGACGCGTCGTTGTGTGCCGGTCAGAGGAAAGTCACTATAGCCACATATTTCTCCCGATGGCAGCAGATAGCGCAGATACCAGTATCACGGATTGATACACAGGATCGAGG
>NW_008776272.1:0-307 GCF_000715545.1 Opisthorchis viverrini
TGTAAAAGCGTGGGCAACTTGGTTCTTACTGCTAGATCCTCACTTCTGCGCCGTGAAACGTCATGCTACAAGACTCAACGCGAGACACAAATCTATAGATGCTTCGGTTTGGTTCTTTCGAATTGTAAACAAACTGATGACGATGGGGAGAACCGACCAATCGGCTCATCACATATCCACCTGTCTGGTAAAGGGTCGTACTGAAGTCCGACGAAGCACTGCTGCCCAGCTTATGGGCACGCTGTGTGGTGGTCCATCTCCATTGTTTATTAGCTTTCACATTATGAGTAGTACATTACAAATATAC
>NW_008776273.1:0-307 GCF_000715545.1 Opisthorchis viverrini
TCTCCCTCAAAGTGGCAATGATGAGTGAACCCCATCAGCAAACTCACCTGTCAAGCGTTCCGGTGCCATATAGGTCCGTAATCCGAGGAATGCGCTGGCCAGGGCCTCCGACAATGGGAGGCTCACGACGAAATCACAAAGTTTCACGGTGCCAGATCGATTGAGTAGAATGTTGGATGGCTTCAAATTTCTGAAACAAGATGGAAAAAAACATGTCCAGACTTCCGGTTGACAGTAGGGGCAACTCGTAGGTGGCTTCGATTTATATCCTGCTGTAACAGTTGAGGGATGAGATGGCTTAGTGGTT
>NW_008776274.1:0-307 GCF_000715545.1 Opisthorchis viverrini
AATAAAAATTTGCTAAGAATGCTATTTAGATGATAAGTGGTGTGACCATCTGAGCATTTCGAGACCATAATGCCTTTGCCAGTTTACAGTTTTTGTGGATTCGAGAATCTCCCATAATTCATCGGAACTCATCGGAAGTTTTATTTACCAGTGCACTGTATGGAGGAAAAAAACATTAGTTCCTCGGCTGACTTGTCACGTCTGTTTGAAGGGTTTTACCTACGTCTTTTTGATTACACTAAAACATCAACAATATGATCGACAATTCGCGATTTGTTGTCACTTTAATTCGCATGTTGAGCAAATC
>NW_008776275.1:0-307 GCF_000715545.1 Opisthorchis viverrini
ATCGTCAGTGCGGCAATCGGTGGGTAGGTTCATTCTTTTCTACTTGTGCGTATGTAGTTTCTAAACGGTATCTGCTAGCTCTAAAGTGGTCGGTCCGTCCGGAGGTGGTTTCCGAGGAAATTTGTTGATCCGCTTGGAATCTGAGTTGCGTTGTGTGGGACGCGTTTTGGCTATAAAGTACTCGCCTTCCCACAAGTTAGACGGAAGGTTGGCCAAAATTGTAAACCACATTCGTGGACTCACCACCAAAATGTGCGAAATGCATTCCTCTGAGCTCGCGTGAATTATGGATCGATTGTAATGAGTT
>NW_008776276.1:0-307 GCF_000715545.1 Opisthorchis viverrini
TTATTTGGAAAAGTACCTGTAATGTACTGCGAATGTTTGGCTTAACCCATGGACGAAGTAAGTGAAGCATCAATGCCTCACTAGTCGCGCACTTGTGAACAAAAAGTGGCGCTTGAAGAAGCCTGAACTCTGGTTTTAGAAGTATTTCGACCATTTTGAACAATACGCCGTCGTTGATGGCCAAATTTTGAGCGACCGGAAGGGATGGTTTCCAGGGACGAATTTACCTAACCTGTCTTCATAGGGGCAGGTGGCTTTTCTTCTTCCAAGAATATGGACATGCTGATAGTCTGGAAGTAAAAATAGA
>NW_008776277.1:0-307 GCF_000715545.1 Opisthorchis viverrini
TTGGGGGGGGGGGGTAACTGTTGTAACGTGGTGTAACATGGTGTCTTCGACCGAAGGTTACATCATTCTTAATCACCTAAGAAAGATAATTACGTTTGTGTGCTTCTCCATCGGCGTGTCCAAGCTGAATGGCCCAGGAGAAGGAACGAACTAAAAAGAACTTCCAGCTAGGTATTCTGACCAGGCACAATCGTTGAACCACAGTCTGGACTGCTAAAAGTCTTTCTCGAAACGTGCAGAATATGCCTGATGTACGCACCTCCTTTATTACGGTTGCATGCGGTATGAATGGTACTTTTAGTAGAGG
>NW_008776278.1:0-307 GCF_000715545.1 Opisthorchis viverrini
AAAAAATCAAAAACCACCAAGTTCAAATAAACCAGCTGTGCGAACCGGTCAGCAATCGCTTGGATTTGAGCAGACGGCTTGAAATTGCTAGCGAGACCACGTGACTGATCACTCTAGGACCACCCAATTAGTCCGGTCGGGATAAGAGGCTTCATGCCAGTGTCCTTCGCAGGACCTCACTAAACCTTTCTGGAAGTACAGTCTCCTTCAAACGCGTACTCTTGCGTAGATCCGTCAAACCGCAATGAAAAGCTGAGTCAGGAACCAAATCGAAGACGCTGGAACACGACGTTACTATTGAAAAAAA
>NW_008776279.1:0-307 GCF_000715545.1 Opisthorchis viverrini
TATCCGAGAAGGCAGTCAGTAAAACAGCACACGCAATTCCCTCGAACGTGAGATAGCAAAAATTTTAAGGAAAGTCCGAGAGCTGTTGCTGCAGGAAACGGCGTGCCCTACACCATCTGATTCGATGGACTGGGCAAATATTTCAACCATCAATGAAATGATCAGTGAGGAAGACAGTTCTGCATTTCATTGGCAAAAACCCCTATTGGAAATGTGAGCATCCTGGCATCCTTCAGCACAGCTCCTGGAAAGGGCGAATGGAATATCAACGTTAACTTCCCTTCGGAAGAAGGAATAAGGTACGAAA
>NW_008776280.1:0-307 GCF_000715545.1 Opisthorchis viverrini
GAACTGACCACTTGGTTTCAATCGCAGGTAAATTTTGGTCCAGGGATGATCCGAGACGTGGACTGTGTATGACCTGGCAACGAAAATTCAGGGGCACCAGTTATCTCCGTGGATGGGGACCCTGGAACTCAACTCATTAGTGGCTAATGGCACTGGCAGACGTATCTCAACCACATAGCCGGTGGCACTCGTGCATCAAAGCTCTCACCTTCATTGCCATATCTGCCAGGTTTTCCAATCGCCCCCCAGTGCTTTGCGGTACTTTCAACGCTGTCCGCTTTTTTCCGGTGAACGAAGTTGTGTCAGC
>NW_008776281.1:0-307 GCF_000715545.1 Opisthorchis viverrini
CATTTAGCCCTTTTGCAAAACAGCCTGGAAGATATTTCCTTCGACTGTATACGGTTTGAACAGACTGGCATCTTTCGATGCCATTCGCAGGTTAATCAAACCCATTATGTGAGTGGACGGTGAAGAGCAGTGTTTTATCGTGGATAACTGACCTCCAAAATAGACATTCGCACGACAGACCTGATTAACACATCAGAACTTTACTCTCGGTTATACAAAAAAGCGCGTTAAACTGAACACGTTCTACAGAATGCAGGTCCATTTCGTTTTACTTTCGCGATCGATGAAATAATGAGACAAACGCTGG
>NW_008776282.1:0-307 GCF_000715545.1 Opisthorchis viverrini
TCCACCGTCGTCGGTTTAATAAAAAAGAATGCTTATTGTGCTAACAACCAAGTCAAAAATAAACTGTTGAGCTCCAATTATGGACGAAGCCCTGCACAAATCCACCAAAATCCCGTTTTTTCCAATGGATTATACGTCACTTTCACCGTCGGATTAACTTTACAATCACACGGACCGTGGAAAAACATCGATTTCAATTTCTGTTTTGAATATATGCGCATGGTGGAAAAGAACAAGGACACCTTGACAAAATGCACATGTGAAAGTGAATACAAAGCCAGCGTGCGAACGTCAGCAACAAGCAACT
>NW_008776283.1:0-307 GCF_000715545.1 Opisthorchis viverrini
ATGAATTGCAGTAAGCTTGACTCGGCATGTGATCTCACAAGCTCGTTATCGATGGCTCACCACAGCAGCCCGGGACTGCAGGTAAACAAATCACCGTCTATTCCGTTCGTCTCTGTGGAGCGAACGGAGAAAGGGACTGGTTGCGCAAGTGCAAGTCACTGGTGAATGGGTCGTAATCAGTCGCGAATAGCTAAGCGGACTTGGTGGCTCTTAAGGCCTGTCTTTAAGGACTAGTTTGAAAAAGTAAGTCTCCAGATTGTACGCATGGTCTACTGTGAGAAGTTAGATCCTGGAAGTGCGATTCTCT
>NW_008776284.1:0-307 GCF_000715545.1 Opisthorchis viverrini
CATGACTGTGCGTCCGACAGAATAACATCACACCAGTATTTAGTACAAATATCATTATTATATTATCTTGATCAAACCATACCTCCGGAAAATTCATCCTGGTTAAATCATTCGAACGCTGTTTTTGATTTGCAACTGGTGAAATGTTTCTCAACTAACTGCATTTTCCATGGACGACCACTGACCCTGCGTGTGCTTACACCGTTCAATAAGTTTGTCGCACTTTGCTTCCGAGCCAATGTCCGCTAGCGCGCACACTTTCATACGGTTCTCCATCCCTGGATCCGTTATTTGAACGGGAACGTTA
>NW_008776285.1:0-307 GCF_000715545.1 Opisthorchis viverrini
GGATAAGCCGCACAGGAATTGTGCGGATAAATGCCTCAAAGTTGAATGTATTTTCCTGCACATCATAATCGTGTGCCATAGGCAGAAATGAACTGGGGAACTTTTTATACCCTTCAGATTTCCTTCATCACCAGTTAAACAAGACCGTTTACATTACAAAGCGGCTTCTGAAACTTATGACCAAACCCATATTTTTGGTGAATATTATAATCAACTTTCTCTTTCCGCGGTTGTTTTGCTGCGCTTCCACATGTGCGAGAGCGCCACCAGATTAGATGCCTTTTAAGACCACCTTACCTTTCCCGTT
>NW_008776286.1:0-307 GCF_000715545.1 Opisthorchis viverrini
CACCAATCCAAGCTACATATTCCATCCGACGGTTACGTACTCTTCGGATGATTCCTTTGGGGTGGACGATGACTGGGGAAGTTCGCATCATTTGTTTATTTTAAAAAATGCACGCAGCTGCAGACACTTGTTTTATTTCATTTGGACGCGTTGATTGGGTAAAAAGCGCGGTTTTCTAGGTGATAATAACTTTTTTGATTTTTACAGCTACAAAACGGAAAATTAGGGTGATGTGGACGTAAGATCAACAAAGCTTACAAACATATACTCTCGGAAAAAAGTTGTCTGCGGCCTCAGACTTGGATTT
>NW_008776287.1:0-307 GCF_000715545.1 Opisthorchis viverrini
GAACTTGGTATCCTCCTGACCAGTATGGACATTAGATGCAGGTGCTCACTAAATCACTTGGCAACCGCTGACAGTAAGGCATTCGTAGGACCACTTGAATCAAAGACTGCCGTTCCTTCTGAGGTGCACGCCCTGACTCCAATCTTGCCAACGTGGCCATGTATATAGACGAACATTCAAAATTACGCATGCCGAGGTAGAGTAGTCCTGTTCATCAACTTCAGCGGGTTTCAGTAGCCCAACAGAGCTGATCTGGCTGGAAGTCTACCATATACTCACAACCACCTGGCGACGGCAGTTGGTCGGA
>NW_008776288.1:0-307 GCF_000715545.1 Opisthorchis viverrini
TCAGTGCGACCGGTCACTGGAAACCACTCACCAGCGAAACCCCCAAAGATCAGATAGGGACGACCATCTTCAATAAAAAATGCCTTGACCATTGGACCGAATGCCTAAAACAACAGTTGCGGCTACCAGCTGCCACTCATATGGAACCCACAATTGACGTGGAACCTTGGACGGTGAAAGCAGACTCCCCTAAGTCCTCAAAGGCTTATGGATGCGCATCTCTCAAGCGCCACCGAGCTTGTCCGGATTACCTCCCATCCGCATTTTTGAAGATGGGAGTTAAGTCCTCAGTCAGCGCTTGTTTGAT
>NW_008776289.1:0-307 GCF_000715545.1 Opisthorchis viverrini
GATGCATCACTAATTATGGTAAGGCAGGTTGAATGTCATCTAACCCGGCTAATTGTCAGGGCTATTTTAGAGATATGACCTGGTATGCGCCATTGCCAAATGAGAGACGAGCACTGGGCCAGTGCAGCTGGAGGGGCTGGACGAATCCCTTCCGTGTACAATTACCGGGTGTGAGAAATCAGAAGCCGGGATTAAAGTGGAAGTTTTGGTGCACCCACCGTTTGTCACTGTACACTTGAAGTGCACAAAAGTTGTCACACTTAAATAAGTTGCAAAATACATAGAGTCTAACCAATGACATCAGCCT
>NW_008776290.1:0-307 GCF_000715545.1 Opisthorchis viverrini
CTTGCAGAAGCTGCATATCAGACAGATTAGGAGCACACCATACCACTCACACATATGGTCAAACCAAATGCAATAATCGAACAATCGCGTAGTGTCTGGCGTCCAAAATAGATGACTATTGCCGAGTGCTTTGTCGGCTTATTGTCCTTCCATACAGCCAACAACATTGTTGCTGCCCGTCTTTTTGATACAGCTGCCGACTCGATCCATTGTGACAGGAGTTCTGTCACCATTACGATATAGTGACGTCCACTGGCCGCCACCGTAAAGAGCCAATTATTTCAACGGACCATAGTTGGCCTAATTC
>NW_008776291.1:0-307 GCF_000715545.1 Opisthorchis viverrini
TGAGATTCAGACCTACAGCTGGGAGCTCAACATGAGGTCACAACAAGTTACCGGTCAGGATAATATGGATACTTTAGAGCGAAAATAAGACGCAGTAGGACACAATATTAAAATATGACTTTTTGAATAACGTGGCATTGATTTTTACGCTCCATTTAGAAAGTTTAATGACTGCTGTTTCCGCTCTCTGTCTAACAATGGCGGAACTCATTTTTAAAGTGGCAAGATCGATATATGTAATTTACATTCCGCCGACCTTTCTGTGGCTAATCAATTTGAATGTACAGGAATTTGACTAATTGATCGA
>NW_008776292.1:0-307 GCF_000715545.1 Opisthorchis viverrini
CAATCCTAAGGGAAGTAGATACAACTTAGATAAGTATGCTTTTTAACCATGTATAGAATCAATCGGACAACAAATGCAGGTCGATAACTACCGGACTGTAGAATTTAGATAAACAGACTTCCATGCTATCAAAGACCACCCATGAGATATCATGTCAGACTACTGAGTTTCAGTCACGAAACAGAATAGTCATTGTCCATCGTCAGAATCAATCTTCATTCGACGGACACTGCCGCCCTTAGTCATTCTGCGATCAGACTCCCTGTGTTTATAGCACAGAGGGCCAGGGAACTTCACATCTAAAAAA
>NW_008776293.1:0-307 GCF_000715545.1 Opisthorchis viverrini
GACCACCAAGCGGAATTTTCACACGGCACGGTTATTTTGATGTCATTACATGTTTTAGCAAACGGTAGCAGCACGCAGGCAGCCACTTATTCCCACTGTTTCCCTGAAACGCTGAAGGGGCTTTTCTTACCATCTGCACTCCCTTGTGTCGACATTTTACCCTAAGGTCAATAGTTAGTCCTTCAGTTAAACCCCGATAGCTCATAAGGCCGTGCTGACGATAACTATATTCCGTAGAGCGTGAGGACAATGCAGCCCGGATAAACTAGTGCAAGGGGAAATATCGCTGAGGAAAACCATGCTACAG
>NW_008776294.1:0-307 GCF_000715545.1 Opisthorchis viverrini
AACAATCGACTTCTCGATTTATAGGGGATGGTGTGTATTACCGGAACTTGTCGTATACGATTCTGTGGTAAACTGGAAACCGTGGGAACAAGTGACTATTCCTAGTGCATGACTTGCCCATCCTAACACTGCAGAGTTCGATCGTAGATAGGTGAAATTCGGGTTGATCAAAGTTGCTGCGTATGCAAGTACACTCAACAGCTGTCGGAATATTATTGCCCCCGACAAGACGCAACTAGTTTCTTTATCGGTGACCATTTGGCTAAATTCATGATACAGCTCTTAATGCGTCTTAAACGCCCTTGGT
>NW_008776295.1:0-307 GCF_000715545.1 Opisthorchis viverrini
ACGCTGCTGGACGGACCGCACATAAGTGAATATCAGGATCGTGCAAGAATGATTCCACCCGGAAATAGAGAAGGATGCCGACTCATGTACATCCTGCCGCATAGGACCATGAACTTTCAACTCTGCGTAGCTTGAGGTGATCTCGGATCGCTAAAGTGGTTTGGTCAGCCATTAGGCATATGCATTGAATTTCGGTTTCTTATACAATACAGCGAATACAGCGTCCGAGGAAAACCAACTTGCTATGCTGTTTGTTTCACGTTTCAAACATTAAAATCAGCCAAACAGATTGGGGTCAGGGCTTGGT
>NW_008776296.1:0-307 GCF_000715545.1 Opisthorchis viverrini
TTGCGGGTGAAATGAACGCCCAGGTAGGTAAACAAAGCGCCGGTGAGCTCCGTTCGGGGACCCGAGACACACCGACAGATAACATCACTTACTTCAGTTGTGCGCCGACCACAGAATGTTCCCTTGCAGTCGACATTTTTGGAACAGTGGAAATCACTTGACAACGTGTTCCCGGTCAACAATCCAGCCCCCAATTCTAACAGACCACGTCAAAGTCAGTTATCGGCAGCGGCGGTCGATCACCGCTGCCGCTCCTTCTGAAATGCCAGCGTAGACTGCGACTGTGCACGTGTATGCTGCTGCTTTT
>NW_008776297.1:0-307 GCF_000715545.1 Opisthorchis viverrini
TCATACCAGACTACTGCAAAATATGTGCGTTTCTCCTTTTCTAAACTCTTTTTCCGTCGCAATCCAGATTACTATACCGTTCCGTGACTTTTCACTTTAACTGGCTTGTTTACGTCTCCGGAGCATTAGATTAAACCTAAGCATTTTGCATCGCCTTATCTATGGACGGAGTCAACTAGCAGATTGCCGCTCACAGATCCATTCCCCTTCCTTGAATATTTATGTACCTGACGTTTACTGGATACAGGTTTTTAATTCGTCTGTGTAACATACTATGGAACAATCTTTCCGCAAAACCCCCACTCTG
>NW_008776298.1:0-307 GCF_000715545.1 Opisthorchis viverrini
GGCAAGTTTTGTTCAGCGGAATCTTGTTCTCACACAACGGTATTCAAACCTCAATAATCCATTGAGTTATACTAGAGGATGCCTACGCCGCTCCTGAAGAGTCTTTACTTCTAAGTTGATCGATGAATTCAAGTCTAAAAAACATCCTCCTGATCCTCTAAAATGGGGATCGGAATAGCTTGTTCCTAGAGCTGGGCTAGTGTGGTAGTCTAACGCCTACAGGCGCTGCCTTGCGATCACCGTCTGGGGCCAAGTGCTCTGGTTACTCCAGCATACATATAACAGTGAAGTACTTGAACATGCCACA
>NW_008776299.1:0-307 GCF_000715545.1 Opisthorchis viverrini
CCCTTTGGGGAACTGTCCTAGGAGGGCCGCGTAGCATTTCGTGGTCAAACGGGAGCGTAGAAGTGAAGTCTCCAGAAAATTAGTTTATCTTCGAATGGGTATCTAGAACAGGTGTTGATGATACTTATCTCTAAAACTTGTCCTGAGTTAGTCTCAGAGATACCGGGGAGATCTTCCATATACAATGGTCCAAGACTGGTACGGTCACTTACACAACGTAAGCCACTGGTCGAGCCACGGGTTAGCTAATCTTCAAGACTGAAAAAAGGAGACCCCATAGTGAGCAGAAAACGATTTCTCTTCAGGC
>NW_008776300.1:0-307 GCF_000715545.1 Opisthorchis viverrini
CTGGACCTGCTGAAATCCTGCTCACGCAGACTGACTTCCGCGTTAGCTAGCTGGAACCACGAGAATGTGGTTAAGCACGCCTGATACTTACATTACTACTGATGTGTCCTGTCCAATGTGAACTTCTTGATTAGCAAACACGAACTAAGTGGTTACAAGCCACCAGACACGAAAGTGAATATCTTGTCGACGCAGATTTTATAAAAAGTGAACATCTTCAAGCGCGCTCTTGAACTTTCATTGAACAGTAGTGAACAAACACTCTAAAGGCGTTCCATAGATTTCTTCCATTAGAAGGGGTGGAGCT
>NW_008776301.1:0-307 GCF_000715545.1 Opisthorchis viverrini
TCGTATACTCACCTGAGACAAGGCAAGGTGGGTTTTCGAATGCAAACGCTTTTGACCTTCTAAACGGTTCATCACGAGCATTCGCATGTCTTCATTTTGACAATCTTGCAAAGTCTGCTCCAAATAGAGACGACAAAAACGATCGAGCTGCAAAGGTAAGAGCAGAACAAGGTTGCTTGTGAAGAACGTCATTCTGAGGAAACCTAAAGCAATGATTGTCCGGTTGATGAAATTCAAGCTTCGTCGATTTACATTTTAACCAGTCGGGTAGGACTGAGCAAGCTCAAGTTTTTCAGAGGAAACCGCT
>NW_008776302.1:0-307 GCF_000715545.1 Opisthorchis viverrini
CCCCTCAGCTCTGATAATTATACGACCTGTACAACACTCAGATCTAAGCAGGCAAAGGGGAAATCGCCACCCTTCGAGAAATCCCTGAATAAAGAAAAAACATCAGTGAATCATAATGCAAAAGGTACAATAACCTCAGACAACCCTCAGATTTAACGGCCTTCAAACCAATGGAAACAACCGAGCCAAAGCACCACAGCCTTACAAAGACTATATTCTAATTAAACTATGTCCCCAACACAAACACCCCATATCTCCTAAACACGGCCCCCGGCGGGAAGTCAACAAACAGGATAATATAAGTAAG
>NW_008776303.1:0-307 GCF_000715545.1 Opisthorchis viverrini
AAAAAAATCTGTTCACAACTTGCGGCAATTTGAAAACCTGGAAAACATTTATCCTGCCTGGTAGGCCCCGAATATTAATAAATCATATATTTAAATCACATGAACTAGATTGTCCTATTGAAAAATTCTATGAGAACCGCTGACAGTCATTCGGGTTAATTATGTAACTATGCTTTCAGGAAAGATATTAATTAATATTGATCAAATTTTCGTTTACCATGCCCCAGAAAAAGTCTGTCTCTTTTGAAAGCCTCGACAGTCCTTGTTATAATTATCTTTCCTCAAACGTTTGCAACAGTAAACATAT
>NW_008776304.1:0-307 GCF_000715545.1 Opisthorchis viverrini
GCTCTTGACAGAATGTGCTCCCAAGCTCGTCTGCTTTATGTCTGGGCTGATCAGATGATCGTGATGCATGGACCTGTCGCCTTGGCGCGATGAGCGCTTTGGCATTCCATCAAATATCACTCGGAATCCCCGGCCTCTCTCATGGCGAGCGCACAAGTATGTTCTGAAAAATCGATCTAAAGTATGCTGTTTTCAAACGCCACTGGAGGAAGCCTCTAATAATGTTATCATGAACAACACAAGTTTTGGGTTTTTGCGATACGATTTCCTCCTCTTAGGTCTGAATGTTTCACCAGCTGTATATCAC
>NW_008776305.1:0-307 GCF_000715545.1 Opisthorchis viverrini
TAGGCCATGGGCATCGCGGCTGTCACAAAAAGTGTAAGTAAGGATAGTGAAGTGGGGGAGTGGGCGTGGGGTGGGAGACTCAGAATCACGGTGTGCAGTGAAACTGGAGAGGCTCACTGCTGCTGGAGCGAGGTTGGGTTCAAAAGTTCCTTGGGAGAAATTAATCGCGCAAACGCATTAGAATAAACGCGAACTGCACGGAAAATGGCTGACTTGGTGAGGGGTAAAAAGTTAAAGGCGCCGAGATGTTCAGGTCCAGTGGAAGGTTCAACAGATTGGAATGAATGCTTCGTGGCGTCGGCTGGGG
>NW_008776306.1:0-307 GCF_000715545.1 Opisthorchis viverrini
TCACTCACTAACTATTTTGTCGTACTCTTACCACACTTTTGCTGCTCAAACATTGTCAAAATACCAGAATTTAAAAGTGATAACATAAATGCTAAACTCTTCATGCTGAGCGGGTGGATCGAAGTCCACTGAATATCGATTTATTTTGGAGGCATTGGTTCCACGAAAAGCTATCCCGTCTTGAGGAATCACGTTTTACCCGTGGCGGTCTCGTGAAGTCCACTCAACCGTGGTGTTCCCCTTCTAACGCTCTCATTGAGTGACACCTTGCCGATTCGGCTAAAGGTGTTTTGCCGCGTTTCATTAT
>NW_008776307.1:0-307 GCF_000715545.1 Opisthorchis viverrini
TACCTGTTATCGTAGCTGACCGTTATGCATGTATTTAGACCGACTTGTGGGGTGGGGGGGCTTACCACAAGTCTGTGTATATTAGTACTACCGTCTTATTCCATGGGGTCTGTGTCGGCGCCATTGACGGTTACATTGCAGGATAATCGACTCTGGTCCGGTGACTGACGTGTTCAACTCAGATCCAGAACAGTTGTGTTAGTGGCACCCGAAACACATGTTGGGATATTTCGTCCTGGAATGGATTTCCGCCCACTTCTCATTGCAGACGGTAATTTGCAAAGTTCACTTGTGCTCCGCATTCGTT
>NW_008776308.1:0-307 GCF_000715545.1 Opisthorchis viverrini
GCTTACATTCCACCGTTTAGGCTTAGTATAGGCTCACGAAGAATACACCCTGTCACTACCAAATAAGATCAAATGTGACCACATATTTTGTCGGTTTCCAAAATGGTGTAATTAGCTAACTTAAACTTCATACATGTCACTTTCTGAAGCAGTGTAAATAGGTGGGTCAAACCGATGATACCAGCTACACTTCAAGTCTGAACTGCTTCCCTTACAGGTTCAAGACCTAATAACTTGACAGCACATTACTAGCCAGGCCTTGGTTGTCGCATCGTATCATTGCCCAGCCATGTGCAGAGAACTGGAA
>NW_008776309.1:0-307 GCF_000715545.1 Opisthorchis viverrini
CTCTAGAAGAACGTAGCTTCCTAGAAAAAATATCGATATCGAACCTCTTCCTCTGAGCCAACACTTGATAATTTCCGTCGGGAATTTGACTGCTTGAAAGTCACTCATGATCTCTGGTGCTGGTGTCAGCAATACCATGGTGTCACTGGGAGACATGCATGAGTGTCTAAGATGGTGATCCGGTACTCGTTGCCCAAAGCAACCACGTCATCAGAAACGTATGAAAGCGCTCTTTGGCGCCATTGCAGCAAACGCCGAGTTGGAATCTCTTCATGCGGAATGATTACGACGAAAAGGAGGCAAAAGG
>NW_008776310.1:0-307 GCF_000715545.1 Opisthorchis viverrini
CGCCTGACGGTATGTAGAGGCTATTCTTCTATCTCCGAGCAGATCTACACACGCCTGTCCGTATCGATTGCAGTCGTGTGATTGTGTTCTATTACTAATCTATACCTCGTGATAATCAGTTCATTCGGGCTCTTGGTTGACAGGCTTTTTTTCCAAGTCAGTCACAAGTCAAGGCAGTAAAATTAAGGCGCGCATCGGTGATCCTCCAGTCCTCCCGTGGTACTTCACACCTCATAGACAAATGAGTAATCAGGGCTGGTTTGTGAAACAGTTTACCTTCATTTGATACCTGGGTATTTCGAATAAG
>NW_008776311.1:0-307 GCF_000715545.1 Opisthorchis viverrini
ATAGTTTCACTCACAGGAGGTTTCCGGGGGTCAGTCGAGCGGATCAAATGAAATAATCTTCGGGTACTACTGGCTTTCTGGGACTCTTCTATTTCCTTGGATTTCTGTGTGCAACAGACTTCACGGTCGGTACACGTGCTCACTTTCACTTGTCTGGTAATTCGTCGAGTTATGTCCTGAATACTTTAAGCCTTCCCACTTGTGCATTCGCCGGCAACCACCAAGATATCTGCGCATTAGGTCGCCGCAGCAGGGCATTTGGGCGTCATAAAACCTGACTTTGACGGCGTCGGAGCTACAGTCAGTT
>NW_008776312.1:0-307 GCF_000715545.1 Opisthorchis viverrini
CAAGTTGACTTCACCAGTACGGCAGTGTGCATCGAAGCAGTCTGATACGCATCTTCAAAGTATAAGGTCGCATTTGGACCTGAGTTGAATGAGAGCGACTGAGATTCGTAGATCGTAATTCATTTTCAAGAGCTGATAGTGTTACCAAACCTAACCACCGGCCGTGGAATTTTGAAGGAGCTTGGAGTTCTCCATCTGATCAACCCGTACGCTTAGTACATTTTAAATGCAATTGTCGGGTAAGAGGCTAGTGTTTTTCGGACAAAACTGATCAGTTCCATTCACAAGACGTTTTCGACTGGTCTTT
>NW_008776313.1:0-307 GCF_000715545.1 Opisthorchis viverrini
TGGAAAGCCCATAGGGACACCGTTAGTTTGTCTGTAGAGCCTGCTTTCAAAGGTGATATACGTGGTGCTTAGAAACAGTTAAACACCAGTAATGACATCAACAGGCCTAATGTTGTTCTCTATGCTAGAGGTATGTCGTCACACAAAATACAAGCCCGAGAAGACAAACAGTCGTTAGTTGGTACGCTAGTATTGGTGAATTGAAGGATACTGGCAAAATCAAAAGAGTATTTCACGTTACTTGGCACCAGCTCATAAAATGGCTTTAGCAAACAGCTTAAGTATTTGGATAAGTTGTAAGTTGGGC
>NW_008776314.1:0-307 GCF_000715545.1 Opisthorchis viverrini
GTGGCTACCCAGTTCCCGAGCTAACTGAACGTGCCATTGCCTTCAATGCTTGGCTCTATCGTCCACGCTTTACCACTTCTCGTTGATCGAAACGGTACCAGCTGAAAACAATGCACTCATGGTACACGGTTTATAACTGACAAATTAATTTGAATCGGGCGGAAACTGAGTAACTAGATTTTTGCACAGAGAAGTACGGGCAATGTTCGAAGACAGCCCTTGTTTGACTGCATGACCTTGCCCATGAGGGATCCAAGTGAACAGGGCGAGACACGTAGTGGAGTCTACGGACAGAAGAGAACGCATC
>NW_008776315.1:0-307 GCF_000715545.1 Opisthorchis viverrini
ACACAAGCTCTGCACTCGTGATTTTTTTCTAGCCCTTATAGAATTAACTGTAAAAAATGCAAAATAAACGGAGTACCGGGGCCCGTCTAGCTCACGGGCTCAATTACCGCCTTCAGTCTGATTCCTATTTCATCGAAGTTTCGGGAAGTCTCACAGGGGTGGGGTGGGGAACACAGCTCACCTATATTTTACAGACCAGGCAACCTGGGCACTCCGGTGGAAACGGTGGTCATTCAATATTCCCGGTCACTAAAGCAAGAAATGTCATTCATCCTAATAGAATACTATAGACTGGATTAACCCCTAT
>NW_008776316.1:0-307 GCF_000715545.1 Opisthorchis viverrini
AGACGGCAATGACCAGCACAGTTGAGTTTCCATGCAATGGATCTCATAATTCACCCCTATGTCATTGTTCGACCCCCACCTGGCTCGTTTCAACCCTTCACGTGTTTCTGCGAAAACGCCACGACGAGGAATTCCGTCAACTGACATAGGAAGAACATGACCAAGTCAGCGTAACCTACGTAGTATGATCAGCTCATCTATCACGGGAGAGTTATTTCTTCCAAAAACCGTTCGACGTACTACAACATTACTCATCCAGTGTCCCCACCAGATTCGGGCAACGTTTCAGAGACACCGGTGGCGGAAG
>NW_008776317.1:0-307 GCF_000715545.1 Opisthorchis viverrini
TGGAGTGTTTAGCTCGATTTTTTCTCAAACAAAGTTTTATTGATTTGGGGAACTGAAAGAATCATTTCGGGCGAATAACCTCAATGTATTTAGTATATTTTTTCTGAAAAAAACTGGATACGGTTTTGACTCACGAGATTATATTCACATCGCCTAGACTGAAAACAACACTAGATTAAGTAGGCAAGCATCGGTACCCTATGCCGAATTCATTTGATATTTGTAATTCATGCCTTCAGTGCTTCGTTTCGTTCAGCCCGGTTGACATAAATAAGAGGATCCAAGTGTGTCACCTCAGGTGCCCTTT
>NW_008776318.1:0-307 GCF_000715545.1 Opisthorchis viverrini
ACTGATTACATTTGATGGAGGAAATATCGAGTGAAATGAGTAAAGCCTTTTTGTTTTGGGATTTATAAAATCAGCGTATGTATAACTTTGTGAAACGAAACACTGGACCAGATTTGTAATTGACGCCTTCCCAATTAGAGCGAGCAAAGCTAAGCACCCTATCGCTTGCTCTCGTGGCAAATAGGGAGAGTACCTAAGGCTCTGGGTGCAGCACGCTGAATATCCACGTAACTTTCTTCAACCTTTAGGTGATATATTCTACCTGCCTTTCAAGTGATCAGGCCTTAAGAACGCTTCTTACCTTGGG
>NW_008776319.1:0-307 GCF_000715545.1 Opisthorchis viverrini
TGTGAATGCCGTGCACATAATTAACCAGTAATCTCCAGGACTACATACACGCTAGAAGAATCGGTCTCAGCCAATCCGAAACTATCTATATTATGGCAATCGAACCGGCGAAACTCTGTCTATTCAGTCGAACTCCCTTCCAAGCATGCGGTTTTTACGTTCCATCAAGGAACTCGAAACTTTTTCATCACAGTTTCCACAGGTGTCCAGCGAAACTGTGTGAAAAATGACACATTTGAATAGAACCCTATTTCAGACGGGGATTTAGTTGCCGTTTTAACAAACATGGGGTCACTCCAAAATGGCT
>NW_008776320.1:0-307 GCF_000715545.1 Opisthorchis viverrini
TAACGAATCGGGAGTACGAGAGAAATATTCCGGGGGTGCCTCAAAGTCGCCGAGTCAAGAAATGAGAAATTCGAAACAACCTTATTTATTTTCTGTGGTTTCTGGAGTGTTCTGCACCCGGTATTCACACAAAAGAACGTTGTTCAACTCCAGTGTGGCGATGCTTCCTAATTTCATTTAATTTATCGCGTATCGACGTTCAGATTCAGGACTTAAAACCACCAGCATGATCACAAAACAGTTGGGGACAATATAGACGCTCTTGAAAGTGGTAATACCCCGCGAAGCTGATGGCGACATTGGTAAC
>NW_008776321.1:0-307 GCF_000715545.1 Opisthorchis viverrini
CGTCAAAGCGGTATATCCCTGAATCTCGAAGGATGTGTGTAGTGGGCCACAGTGAGGACTGTTCCATTTTGTCAAGCATCCGGCTTTTGAAGTTGCATCTTGGAGAGGTTGGCGACCGGATATAAAAATAAAGCACCTAAACTGGTTGCCCGTCATTGAGCTGAACTTGAAGTGCTCGAATTCCCCTTTGACAACACCGGCAAAATTGTTGAAAATACCATTTATATTGTCCGCTATGAGACATTTGTAACGAACATTTTACAGTGCATTTTTATAGACGAATATCTGCGACAGTGTTCTGACCGTT
>NW_008776322.1:0-307 GCF_000715545.1 Opisthorchis viverrini
AGGCTAGCCTGATGCGCGAAAAAAATAACACTATGGTTTCAAATGATAGCTTGTCTGCGTTTCAAAAATAAGCATGTCCTTTTTTGCGATGCCGCGTTGCAACTTCAAGTTTTTCTCAACAAAAACTGATTGAAAAGCGATTACAGTAGCACAATTCCGCGCAGTTTAGAGGACGAATGTTGACCTTTAAGATCAGAACCATTAAATCTCAAGAATCGTGATAAAACCTTCATTGACAAAGTGATGGTGGAAACAGGTTTAGCGTGGAATTATTTGTCTCCCCAGACGAGACAACCACATTATATCG
>NW_008776323.1:0-307 GCF_000715545.1 Opisthorchis viverrini
AAAACCTATGACCGCCTAGCGCATATGTTGCCCGAGTCCCAACTTTCGAAGAAAAATTAAAATATGCTTGTTTCCGGTTTCCCAGCTTCTTCAACCAGTCAACCGAACGAATGCCGTACTATTGACGAAAGTGCTAGTTGTCCAGTTTTTCGGACACCAAACTTTCTGTCAGCTTGACGATTTGTGTTGTGGGGCTTTACAGCACGCCTCCGGAAACAGCAGCGCAACGTAATCTACCAGGCACTGATGGTGCTATATCGTTTTGTCTATTTGTTCAGCTCGCCGTCAGTTCAATTATGTTTCACTG
>NW_008776324.1:0-307 GCF_000715545.1 Opisthorchis viverrini
AGGTATCTGGTGGTATGCTCTGACAAGTTTTAATTCACTGAAAACAGATTTGCCGTGAAGAGTGACAGCGAAAACATGCAGATGCGGAATTGGATATTTGTCCGGGATAGTGACACGATTTAGTGCGCAATAAGCGCCACACGTTCTTCAATTTCCCTCGGACTTTTCGGGGAGCATACGTAGTGGAGATGACCAGGAGCTGCATGATGGTCGTATGATACCTAGTTGAAGCAAATGTTGGAATTCGGTCTTGGCTATGGTAAGCTTTGCCGGAGCTGACCGCCGTGGGCGGGATGCGGTGGGTGGG
>NW_008776325.1:0-307 GCF_000715545.1 Opisthorchis viverrini
GCAAACGTCCCGGGAGAGTTTCAACCTCCGAGGTTTCAGGGGCAAACAGAAGTTTCAATCACTATTTCAATAACAAAATTACAGAAGAAAGGCGAGAGAAGTCAATCTTGTCTTACACCACCGGATTTGATGGACTTAAGCGAAGGCTTGTCGTATACACGAAGGCAGGCAAAGCATTTCGCACACAGTGCCCTCATTAAGGATATAAATTTGGAATAAACACCTTTGGTTGACAGACCGCCAAAGTTTCTGACGATCAAGAGTCAGAAGCAGCCTTAGATCAATGTAGGACGTTTAGAAGAGTGGC
>NW_008776326.1:0-307 GCF_000715545.1 Opisthorchis viverrini
CACAGCTCACTATTTCCAATTCAGCACCCGTCCAAGGGATCGCCGCTTGTCAGAGGGTAATCTGAACGTGTGATTTCAAAGTGCTTCGACGCACTTCGAACGAGTGTCCGAGTAACTTCCTGAGTATTGCTTCTCCATTTCCGTTCGAGGACAACATCCACAAACTGAGCTACAGAGCCGCGGCTTTTAGCACACATATTCAGGTTGGGTTGAGATCATATGGGCGCGTCTTTTTAAAAGCCTTACTCTAAATAATGGAGGTCAGTTCTTTATGAAGTACGAATACTGTAATATCTGGTGGTTAGGT
>NW_008776327.1:0-307 GCF_000715545.1 Opisthorchis viverrini
TTTTGGATTTATATGTATTGTAATCGTACGCATTTCGGATAGAACGATGTGGAATAACACAATCTTCACTGACTCGGTCCATTTCAATTCAGTTTTTAGCCCTGAACCGTCGGTGTGCAACAATCTTCAAAATATGCGCGTAGGCTGTTTGGTATGGATATTTATGTGAAGGTCCTCCGAACCTCCCCAAAGGATTCAAACAAATAGCTGTTAGTTTACCCAATTAACTGACTCTGAAGGTCTTCTGCAAGTTTGCAAGGAGATGCGGATTCACTTTCAAATTCAACTGACCGTTTCAATGCAAATT
>NW_008776328.1:0-307 GCF_000715545.1 Opisthorchis viverrini
GACATGACAACAAACTAATTTGTTCGCGTTATGTCGTGTGCACGGCGATAGAGAAAAATAACGATTCAGGTGAGTTTCCGTGCGATCCATCTCACACTACTCGATGACATCGTCTGCGATCACCTGAACCACCGTACATTCATACGGAGTTCACGATCGTCAAACTGGACTGAACTGAGAATTAGCGGTGAGCACCCTGACATGCTGTGGATAAACCGGAGTCCAGATGGACAACCCTGTCATATCTACACACATTTCGACAGGTAGCTGTTACGTCGCAGAAATTACTGGGCCACTGTGACAAGGA
>NW_008776329.1:0-307 GCF_000715545.1 Opisthorchis viverrini
ACCGGACTTCTTGCTATTTCGCTATTCTTTTAATCTCAGTTCCACATCCGCAGGCTGATAACCAAATCTAATGATTGTGAATGCGCACTGATCTCTGAGTGCCTCGTGCGACTTTTGCTGGCATAAGATTCTAACAACAAGGTCACGTGGCCAGCCATGATGATGGTTTTTTGAAGGCCGCTGTAAAAATCCACCACGGCAAGAAATCGCTGTCATCTGAAGGACATCACACAAGGGGTCGCCTCACTGTGACTTTGGAAAATCAGCTGCCAGGTTGCACGCAAGTGCGCATCTTTGACGAATACGG
>NW_008776330.1:0-307 GCF_000715545.1 Opisthorchis viverrini
GATAGCTCAGCCTTTCGAAAGTCCATGTAAAAAGTGGCCAAAGAATTACATTGTGCATTACATATCAATGGTAGCTGATGCGAAAATCAACTTACAATCGTCGTCGATGCCCAGATCAACACCGATAATACCTATGGACGAACTTGTACTAGGCAACCTGCTGTGGATATTCCTGATTGAAGTTTGAAGCATTTTGTTGTTAGAATGAGCACGTAACTCTTCCGGGTGATGTACACAAAATGCTATTCGCCACAGGGAAGCAACCGAGCAATGATTGGAATCCACCGTCCAGAGAACTGCCGCCAAT
>NW_008776331.1:0-307 GCF_000715545.1 Opisthorchis viverrini
AGTCCCTTGTAGAACATCGACTCGTACACAAACGACAAGGAGAAATTACGAAGAAACTCCAAGGCACACCTAAAGATAGTGGTTTCCGAATCAGTAAGGTTACACAATATTTTTCAAACATACGAGACCCATTCTTCGAACAGTGGAAATAAACAATTACATTTGGGCAAGCCATATAATTGTCAGATAATTCATTCATCTTTGAACAGCACAACAAGACGTTTTTGTGAACCTATGGAGTTTTCATGAAGGCTTCTTGCAAAGCTGATGCACAAATGCATGTATGAGCACTTTCTGACCGTGGAGC
>NW_008776332.1:0-307 GCF_000715545.1 Opisthorchis viverrini
CGCAAATGTCAATGGACTGGGCTGTTCCCCATCCGAAGTGGTCCATGAGGAAGTCTCTTGGACGAGCAGCAACTGTATTCGGTTTATAAGTGAATTCTGGATGACTGCTGCTCTATTGTACGACTTGTTTGGCAAAATCAGAAATTTGAATGGACCGGTGAAGCACAAGAGGCTCTCAAGCGTATAGAAATGTGGATGCTGAATGAGCAACTAAACATCAAACTGCTCAGCGTTTGAGAGATGCTCACAGTTGCAAGAAGCTGATCTCGCGATTTTGGCGTGGTCCTAATGCACAAGAATGGAGGTA
>NW_008776333.1:0-307 GCF_000715545.1 Opisthorchis viverrini
GTTTCTTCAAAACCATACAAAGTTCTTCTGACTCGAGAAGAATATTCAAAATTGTACGAGACTCAGTGATCTTCAGCAAGTAGGAATAACTCGGATCACAATAGCTACCTTACAACATATTATGAAATTCAGCACGAGGACGAAACTTAATGCGAAAGTTTTGCTCATTTCAATACGCATGCCAGCTAATATGGGAACTTGTGATTTTTGTCCGGTATCCAAGTCGTCGGAACGCGACAGAGTACTAGAAAGTGCTCATCTGTACTTACTTTTTCTCCAATCCATGACAGCTAACAAAAATGTGACC
>NW_008776334.1:0-307 GCF_000715545.1 Opisthorchis viverrini
TCTTGTGTATGATTTTTGCTCGGGAATTGCTTTTGCGAGTAAAAACCGCGATAGGCGCACTCATTATTGCCGGAAAAATCGCGTAAGTTGGTTGTTAAACAGCATAGTATTCCAGCATACTTGCGAAATAAGCAAGGATGACCACACCGTTGATCATGCCGGACAGCTGAACGCACACGAATAACATGCGGCTGGGAGTCCACGATGTCTAATTGGCTGGCTGAAGTGCGTTCATCTAACTCTTCCGGAGAACAGGTTGAAACTAAAAGACATAAAATTGAAATGGTGTTGGTCGCTTTGATCATGC
>NW_008776335.1:0-307 GCF_000715545.1 Opisthorchis viverrini
GCCATTTGCTTCCATATCCGGTTTTGTTCGGTTGCACGGATAAACGATGGTGGACAAAATCGATGAGTTAGTTGGATGCAGTGGTTCATGTGACCTGTGATTCTGTTCCATCCTATTTGAATCGTACTGGTTACTTTTCCCACCGGTTCCCCCCTACTTCACTGTGCTCAATGAGTACAAATGTTCCCCCTTCAATGTTACCTGCACACAGGTGGCACTCCTAGTGCAAAGTAAAAAACTAGTCCAAGGTGAATTGGTTACTCGATTCATAAGTAGACTCGTCTGAAAAAGTGCCACTGTGCCCAAG
>NW_008776336.1:0-307 GCF_000715545.1 Opisthorchis viverrini
AGCGGTACACATCAGCGCGCACGTAAAGAATGAGCTTCGAAACGCACCAAAGCAAAATGTTCGTCTGTAAATTTTGACATTTCTGCCTCATCACTAAGACGGATACTCTACGTTTTCGGCGCAGATGAAGAGGGCCCTTGTCTGGTTGTTAGACAAGACGTCCTCTAAAACACGCCACAATACAACAGCCGAACTGCCACTTCAAATAAAACACTAGAGATGTGCTCTAATAGCGAAAAAACGAAAGATGTTCGCTGTGAATTCGTTTATTAGCAACCACCACCTTTCTTGACCCTGAGCGCCACCA
>NW_008776337.1:0-307 GCF_000715545.1 Opisthorchis viverrini
AAACAAAATCGTCAGAGTAGGGTCGTATGCTTTTAGCTCGAAGCAACGAATGCCCGGCGAAAACAGCCGAAAGGCGCTAGCGGTGATTGCTAGTATCCAGGAAATAATAGGGTCTTTATATTTTATGGGTGTGAACCCGTCATGAAACAAGCGGCAGGAACTTGTGTTACCTCTGGCTGATGAATTGGACTTGAAGTAGCACAACATGACTAAGAAGAAGGTGAAACTGCCTTGAATGTTGATGTTAGCCGTAATCTTGACAGGGTATCTTCAGGCTATCCCATCTACGTTTTGAAATCCGAATGAA
>NW_008776338.1:0-307 GCF_000715545.1 Opisthorchis viverrini
AATCAACTTAATTACGTCACAACTAGAGTGCTAACGAGGTGAACTGTAGAATTTCACAAGACACTTGTGTAAATACCGTCATATCTCTCTAAATCCACCAATATGTATGAATCATTAGTTTTCTGGCACCTCTCTTTGTTTAATTTTCTCACCGATGTGGTCACAGCTTATGTAGTCGCTGTGCTCACTGTTGGGGAATGAATGCACCTGGAATGATGAACCGATTTTATCCATCAGTATGTAGTATTTTTTCTTGTATTTTCATGCTCTCAGGTGCGCCGAATTGTTCGTCGTTGTCGTGCAGCGT
>NW_008776339.1:0-307 GCF_000715545.1 Opisthorchis viverrini
TACCGTTGCTCCCTCTATAATTATGTGCACGCAGAGCGCATTTTGAAACATTTATTGACTGCATTCTCCCGCCGCGCAGGGCTACACTGATCCACCCCAATTTCATTTTGCGATTTAAATACAGGCACTAGGAATTCTTGCTTATTTTGATGTGTTCGATTCAACCTGGCTGGCAGGAAAGTTTGCACCTTGACGAACCACATTGTTCTAGTATCGTCCGTCGGATCTTCCCATCGCTGAAACTCGACTGGCACCGACTGGTCGTCCGAATCTCAGGTCACTGGAGTTAGGCAAAATGCAAACAACT
>NW_008776340.1:0-307 GCF_000715545.1 Opisthorchis viverrini
TGTCAAAGAGATTTTAGCAAACTTGTGAGCAGTTTTTTTGTGTGTTTCTTTGCTTTTTCCCCACATCAACAGAAGCAAGCTCAAAGTTTGTATGTTTCTGAATGGAAAAGATCACGACTAAAAGACAGAAAAGAACCGATAACGTTTACTAATTACGTACATAAGTCCAGTCTCCCTGCATGTGAAGCGCAGTGAATCAACCATATGACTAGGTTACTGAGGGAGAGTTAGCCCACCACAATAACCTTTTCATGATTGAATAAGTACAAACATAGAAAGTAATTCAGCTACTACCACATTCTCTCAC
>NW_008776341.1:0-307 GCF_000715545.1 Opisthorchis viverrini
CGGGACGCTGGGCCAAGAACGGCAGTAGCCGCGTCAAATTCACTTACACTGCCGAGTCCTCTGTGAAATAGCCAGTGATGAAACTGAATGCACGCTACTCATGAGTAGTCCTACATCCATTTCCGATCCCTGTGTTCATTCCACATCCAGCACGGATTGCTTAATTCAGAATGGCTACTAATTCTGCCTGTTCTAAAGCCATATATTTTTCAAATACTTTTATTATTGACCTAGGCTTTGTGTCTTACTTCCTTTAGATTGGCAGACATCTTGGCCTGTAATTTTCCCAACTTCTCCACCGAATAAA
>NW_008776342.1:0-307 GCF_000715545.1 Opisthorchis viverrini
TACTGCAAGCGACCTACGGCTAAACCGGAGGCCAGGCATCTAGGGATGTGGAACCAGTGAGCCATGCATAAAGGATGTCGCATTGGTAGTGAGGCTCACTGGACAGCCACAAATGGACTGTTTTCTTTCCTGTACACTTATGATTATACTCCGAAGTTCGCCCGTGGGCAAGCAGCACATATATCAAGAAGGAACATCAAATCCTCCGCCAACCGAATGGGGGGGATACGGAAACAAAAAACAAGGACCCCAATGATGAGACGTGCGGAGCCCGCTGCCCGATCGAAAGCCCAGTGTATTGAAGCAG
>NW_008776343.1:0-307 GCF_000715545.1 Opisthorchis viverrini
ATCAATGGATAATCGCTCCATACACTGGAAACAAGAATGGAGAAGCTGGTGATGTACGGAAGAAGTTAGAATAGGTGAGGTGAATTCTACACACAAAACCTAGACCCCAGTTGCGTGAACTGATCTGGATCAATTCAAGCAGGCTTTGGGAAACTAACACTTTTATTTCCTTACCCCTTTCGTTTGATCACAGGTCTCCACCGAATTCGCCGGATGGGTGTGCCAGGTGGCCTTGTTTTGTAGGGCGTTCGAAATATCGCAAATCTGGCATTGCTTACCTGTTTCGGCCTTCTCAGGGCTGACTCTT
>NW_008776344.1:0-307 GCF_000715545.1 Opisthorchis viverrini
AAATGGGTAGGTAAATTTAGTAAATCCCTCCGGATCCTCACATATTCGTTAACAGGTGGAATAAAATAATTGATGATTATTTAACTAACTAATAAATGACGCCTTGGTGAATCGAAACCGTAGTCTCTACGAGCAGAATATATGCGAGACCTGCCAGGGTTACATCGTCGGCTTCAGCGAAGCCTGCGTCGGTTGTAAGTGAACATGGGATCAGCGGTGCTGAGGAACCAAGAAATTTGTACACATGGCCAATGACTACAAAAAATGAAGCAAGAAAATATGTCTCTTTGATATTTTCTGGTTTTTT
>NW_008776345.1:0-307 GCF_000715545.1 Opisthorchis viverrini
AACTTTGGGCTGTGCATATGTTCAACATTTTCCGAGTTAGGAGCTTTATTTTTCTACAAGGGAAACTGGATTACTCAGTCGTGTCACCTTCAATTGATATGATCACCCAGGTTTCTGCTCAGTGGAACCTATCTAGCTATAGACAGGTTTCAGCGTAGAACCTTGTACCGAATTATTTGGCAGAAAGAGCAGTGATTAGCCATTTCCGTTTGCGCCCACCAGGAGAGTTTAACCTAGAATTGACGGAGTCCGTTGCGTGTTGGATCCACTTCTATACCCATCTTTGATGAGACTCACGAGTTCATCG
>NW_008776346.1:0-307 GCF_000715545.1 Opisthorchis viverrini
TTTTCCGCCAAGCATCATTCAACCATTACTAGCGGTGCTCCTCACTGAAATGAAAGCGAACCTCGATCAGTGTGACCTGCTTTTCCCACCGACTCTTGAAAGCCAAACATGGGTATTCTCAAGCTCAACAAGAAGCACTTGTGGTATATTGGGCTGTCAAACGGCCCCACAAGTATTTTTTGAAGCAAACTTTATCATTGCTACTGATCACGGGCCATACAGTTCTTGCATCATCCTACAAAGTCCCCAGCGAAATCATCTACCGCTATGGTGCGACGGTGGATTGTTGCACTGAGTTCGTATATCT
>NW_008776347.1:0-307 GCF_000715545.1 Opisthorchis viverrini
GTGCAGTACTCCATGATTTGGAGACTTGCTGTACTCCTTACCATCAAGAGCGTCTTCGAAAGTTTAGAAGCTAATAGAACTAAATGACCACATTTTGCTAGCCTCAGGACATTTTCATCTATGGAGAGCGTGTCCAGTGCGTCCTGCAAGCATGTCCACTAAGCACATTTTTACTGCAATACGGAAATATTTTGGATTGGGTGGAAATATTATACTATCAATGGGAAAAATGTTGAATTAAAAAATCATATTAAGTTCTTTTCCTCTAGTCCACAGCATGAGACGAGCACAACCTCCTGGTCACCAT
>NW_008776348.1:0-307 GCF_000715545.1 Opisthorchis viverrini
CGTCTTCATATGTGTATTCACACATGTGGAGCTGTACATATCTGTGGAAGAAAATACTGGGCATCGTCCTAGCGTTGGTTTCGCTCACTCTCCTAATGATAACCGCAAAAGCTGGGCAACCGAGATGAGGGTTGGGGGTGGATGTGGAGCTGAAGTAGAGAAGACAGGGAGTGCTGATGCCTCATGTGACTAAACAATGCGGAATGCTAAGATTTTATGGGTATTTAATGGCCCTCCGGAGACGACGACCAAGGGCAACAGATGTCATGCTTGCGTTAGATTGTGCGCTCGTGTATGTGTGTGTGTG
>NW_008776349.1:0-307 GCF_000715545.1 Opisthorchis viverrini
ATGTGACAACGGAATGCAGACACTACAAGAAGTGATTTTTCGTACGAATAAGTAGACTCTGTTGAATAAATGAGCTTTTCAGAGGATTAGTAGACCGTTGTACTTGTTGTAAACTAAGAATCGGTTTAATCCGTCCCCAAGATCTCTGTACGGGCGGCTGAGCTTGCAAGTAATGCATGCAGAGAACTCGGTCGAGGTAGGTTGCTAACGTCTGACTAGTTCATTCTACCTGTAGGTTCAGACAAGGATACGGTAAGTACTGGTCATAAATTACAACGGCCTTGAACTGGATGGTTCGTGAATAACT
>NW_008776350.1:0-307 GCF_000715545.1 Opisthorchis viverrini
ATCTGTGGAGTCTACTAGCTAACAATATATAAGCGGGTACTACAATGTACATTCAACAAAGTAGAGCCAACAACGTACAGGATCGTTTATCAGCTTCAAAAGTGTGTTAACACATTTAATTAAAGAACGTCAGTCTTCTACACCACTGGAGGAAGCCTCTAGGAATCCGAACGTGATCAACACACGTTTTGGGTTATTGAAATACAATTTCTTACACATTGGTCCAAACGTTTCGCGAGCTGTATATTGTAGCTATCCCTTCGCTACATACAGTACTGCACAGGTTACAGCCACTCCCTAAGTCTCG
>NW_008776351.1:0-307 GCF_000715545.1 Opisthorchis viverrini
AGAGGAAGACTGATTAAAAACGGTGGTCGACTTTGAACTCATATGCCTGTAACGCGTTGGAACATTTGATCCAAATCAGGATTCAGTCTGTCACTTCTGAGGGGAAATGTTCGCAACAGCAGCAGGCGTGCTTAGTTTCAGAGAAGTTCGGGAAAGGATCGGATGAGCAATACTCTGGTTTACAAGCAAGGGCCTGTCTAGACAAAGTGATCAGGTTACCAGGTTGGTCGAGTTTCCAAAAACGAGGAGCGAGTTGGCCATACTGGTGCTCGGTTTAGGTACTTGTTCAGGTCGATGAGCTAGCAGG
>NW_008776352.1:0-307 GCF_000715545.1 Opisthorchis viverrini
CAATCAGGTTTCAGCAGAACTTGAGTTACCGTTCTAATCAGCGAATAATTTTTGTAGGACGCTGTTTCCTTTCGGTACTGTATCTTCACCAAGATGGAATGCAACAATTCTTTGATGGAAGCCAATGAATTGTAGCAGGCCAACTTTCTTCGAGAAACAGCGTTTGAAAAGAAGGTGAATGCAAAGACAACGTAAAAAGAGTGCTTTTGGAAAATTTTGTAGAATTCGTAAGAATAGGAATATTATTGCAAAGGTGAGGGTAAACCCAACCGTTCTACTGAATGTTAGTTCAACCAACAGAAGTGCA
>NW_008776353.1:0-307 GCF_000715545.1 Opisthorchis viverrini
TTAACAAGTTGCATCTGCTTTACGCACAATTGTTTTATTGTATCACTCTGGGCATCAGCCCAGTTTGCAAGTGAAAAGTGTTTTGGTGCTAATAGGGTGATCAGTTAGTAATCGATCTGTTCGTCGAGCTTGGATAGCAAACCTCTCATCACCATGCGAGCCCACACGTCGGTGAGCCGTGCCAACTAAACGCTAATCAAACCTCCCGAGCTACCATTATTTGAACATATTGCCAAGCATAATTGATTGCTCGAACGTGAGAATGTTATCTGTCTATTTCCAGAATGTGTATCACAGTATGGGCAAT
>NW_008776354.1:0-307 GCF_000715545.1 Opisthorchis viverrini
CTGAATAGGCGCAAGCATCGATGTGCAAGCCTAGGGGATATTCAGCAGCATACATCTACACCGCGCGTGGGCAAGGAGTCTCAGAAGCCAAATAAAAAAATTGTGATGAGTGTTCACAGACGTCAACGGTCGACAGTATTTTCTGACTCCAAATGGCACTTGTCTGCACGGTCACCCAAACCTTTACACTTACTGAGACAGTTTGGCGAGCTCATTAGAATCAAATGGACGACCACTGCCTGCTACCTACAACTGCACTATCTGTCCACAACGGACAAGCTTATCTGCAACAGTTTTGATAAAACTC